>NC_088242.1:15105207-15272707 GCF_036934945.1 Oncorhynchus masou masou
ACTTCTACAGCAGGTTAATGTCTCTTTCTCTACTACAGCAGGTTAAGGTCTCTCTTCTACAGCAGGTTAATGTCTCTCTTTCTCTACTACAGCAGGTTAATGGCTCTCTCTCTTCTACAGCAGGTAAATGTCTCTCTCTCTCTCTTCTACAGCAGGTTAATGTATCTCTCTCTCTTCTACAGCAGGTAAATGTCTCTCTCTCTCTCTTCTACAGCAGGTTAATGTATCTCTCTCTCTTCTACAGCAGGTTAATGTCTCTCTCTCTCTTCTACAGCAGGTTAAATTTACATTTAAGTCATTTGGCAGACGCTCTTATCCAGAGCGACTTACAAATTGGTGAATTCACCTTATGACATCTAGTGGAACAGCCACTTTACAATAGTGCATCTAAATCATTTAAGGGGGGGTGAGAAGGATTACTTTATCCTATCTTAGGTATTCCTTAAAGAGGTGGGGTTTCAGGTGCCCCCGGAAGGCGGTGATTGACTCCGCTGTCTTGGCGTCGTGAGGGAGTTTGTTCCACCATTGGGGGCCAGAGCAGCGAACAGTTTTGACTGGGCTGAGCGGGAACTGTACTTCCTCAGTGGTAGGGAGGCGAGCAGGCCAGAGGTGGATGAACGCAGTGCCCTTGTTTGGGTGTAGGGCCTGATCAGAGCCTGGAGGTACTGCGGTGCCGTTCCCCTCACAGCTCCGTAGCTGTCTCTCTCTTCTACAGTAGTTTAATGTCTCTCTCTCTCTTCTACAGCAGGTTCATGTCCCTCTGTCTACTACAGCAGGTTAATGGCTCTCTCTCTTCTACAGCAGGTTAATGTCTCTCTCTCTCTCTACTACAGGAGGTTAATGTCTCTCTCTCTTCTACAGCTGTTTAATGTCTCTCTCTCTCTCTCTCTCTCTCTACTACAGCAGGTTAATGTCTCTCTCTCCCTTCTACAGCTGTTTAATGTCCCTCTCTCTCTTCTACAGCAGGTTAATGTCTCTCTCTCTCTCTACTACAGCAGGTTAATGTCTCTCTCTCTCTTATACAACAGGTTAATGTCTCTCTCTCTCTCTCTACTACAGCAGGTTAATGTCTCTCTCTCCCATCTACAGCAGGTTCATGTCTCTCTCTCTCTACTATAACAGGTAAATGTCTCTCTTTATCTCTCTTCTAAAGTAGGTTTAATGTCTCTCTCTCTCTTCTACAGCAGGTTAATGTCTCTCTCTCTCTCTCTTCTACGGCATGTTAATGTCTCTCTCTGTTCTACAGCATGTTAATGTCTCTCTCTCTTCTACAGCAGGTTAATGTCTCTCTCTCTACTACAGCAGGTAAATGTCTCTCTCTCTCTCTTCTACAGCAGGTTAATGTCTCTCTCTCTCTCTCTTCTACGGCATGTTAATGTCTCTCTCTGTTCTACAGCATGTTAATGTCTCTCTCTCTTCTACAGCAGGTTAATGTCTCTCTTTCTCTCTCTACTACAGCAGGTTAATATTTCTCTCTCTCTTCTACAGCAGGTTGATGTCACTCTCTCTTCTACAGCAGGTTAATGTCTCTCTCTCTTCTACAGCTGTTTAATGTCTCTCTCTGTTCTACAGCTGTTTAATGTCTCTCTCCCTTCTACAGCAGGTTAATGTCTCTCTGTCTTCTACACTAGGTTTATGTCTCTCTCTTCTTCAGCAGGTTAATGTTTCTCTCTCTCTTCTACAGCAGGTTAATGTCTCTCTCTCTTCTACAGTAGGTTAATGTCTCTCTCTCTCTACTACAGCAGTTTAATGTCTCTCTCTCTACTACAGCAGGTTAATGTCTCTCTTTCTCTTCTACAGCAGGTTAATGTCTCTCTCTCTTCTACAGTAGGTTAATGTCTCTCTCTCTCTACTACAGCAGTTTAATGTCTCTCTCTCTTCTTCAGCATGTTAATGTCTCTCTCTCTCTTCTACAGCAGGTTGATGTCTCTCTCTCTCTCTACTACAGCAGGTTAATGTCTCTCTTTCTCTTCTACAGCAGGTTAATGTTTCTCTCTCTCTTCTACAGCAGGTTAATGTCTCTCTTTCTCTTCTACAGCAGGTTGATGTCTCTCTCTCTCTCTACTACAGCAGATTAATGTCTCTCTCTACTACAGCAGTTTAATGTCTCTCTCTCTTCTACAGCTGTTTAAGGTCTCTCTCTCCCTTCTATAGCAGGTTCATGTCTATCTCTCTCTCTTCTACAGCAGGTTAATGTCTCTCTCTCTCTACCATAGCAGGTAAATGTCTCTCCCTCTTCTACAGCAGGTTAATGTCTCTCTTTCTCTACTACAGCAGGTTAATGTCTCTCTCTCTACTACAGCAGGTGAATGTCTCTCTCTCTACTACAGCAGGTGAATGTCTTTCTTTCTCTACTACAGCAGGTTAATGTCTCTCTCTCTCTTCTACAGCAGGTTAATGTCTCTCTCTCTTCTACAGCAAGTTAATGTCTATCTCTCTTCTACAGCAGGTTAATGTCTCTCTCTCTCTCTACTACAGCAGGTTAATGTCTCTCTCTCTCTCTCCTACAGCAGGTTAATGTCTCTCTCTCTACTACAGCAGGTTAATGTCTCTCTTCTACAGCAGGTTAATGTCTCTCTCTCTCTCTTCTATAGCAGGTAAATGTCTCTCCTACAGCAGGTTAATGTCTCTCTCTCTCTTCTATAGCAGGTAAATGTCTCTCCTACAGCAGGTTAATGTCTCTCTCTCTCTCTCTACTACAGCAGGTTAATGTCTCTCTCTCTCTTCTACAGCAGGTTAATGTCTCTCTCTCTACTACAGCAGGTTAATGTCTCACTTCTACAGCAGGTTAATGTCTCTTTCTCTACTACAGCAGGTTAAGGTCTCTCTTCTACAGCAGGTTAATGTCTCTCTTTCTCTACTACAGCAGGTTAATGGCTCTCTCTCTCTTCTACAGCAGGTAAATGTCTCTCTCTCTCTCTTCTACAGCAGGTTAATGTATCTCTCTCTCTTCTACAGCAGGTAAATGTCTCTCTCTCTCTCTTCTACAGCAGGTTAATGTATCTCTCTCTCTTCTACAGCAGGTTAATGTCTCTCTCTCTCTTCTACAGCAGGTTAAATTTACATTTAAGTCATTTGGCAGACGCTCTTATCCAGAGCGACTTACAAATTGGTGAATTCACCTTATGACATCTAGTGGAACAGCCACTTTACAATAGTGCATCTAAATCATTTAAGGGGGGGGGGGGTGAGAAGGATTACTTTATCCTATCTTAGGTATTCCTTAAAGAGGTGGGGTTTCAGGTGCCCCCGGAAGGCGGTGATTGACTCCGCTGTCTTGGCGTCGTGAGGGAGTTTGTTCCACCATTGGGGGGCCAGAGCAGCGAACAGTTTTGACTGGGCTGAGCGGGAACTGTACTTCCTCAGTGGTAGGGAGGCGAGCAGGCCAGAGGTGGATGAACGCAGTGCCCTTGTTTGGGTGTAGGGCCTGATCAGAGCCTGGAGGTACTGCGGTGCCGTTCCCCTCACAGCTCCGTAGCTGTCTCTCTCTTCTACAGTAGTTTAATGTCTCTCTCTCTCTTCTACAGCAGGTTCATGTCCCTCTGTCTACTACAGCAGGTTAATGGCTCTCTCTCTTCTACAGCAGGTTAATGTCTCTCTCTCTCTCTACTACAGGAGGTTAATGTCTCTCTCTCTTCTACAGCTGTTTAATGTCTCTCTCTCTCTCTCTCTCTCTACTACAGCAGGTTAATGTCTCTCTCTCCCTTCTACAGCTGTTTAATGTCCCTCTCTCTCTTCTACAGCAGGTTAATGTCTCTCTCTCTCTCTCTACTACAGCAGGTTAATGTCTCTCTCTCTTATACAACAGGTTAATGTCTCTCTCTCTCTCTACTACAGCAGGTTAATGTCTCTCTCTCCCATCTACAGCAGGTTCATGTCTCTCTCTCTCTACTATAACAGGTAAATGTCTCTCTTTATCTCTCTTCTAAAGTAGGTTTAATGTCTCTCTCTCTCTTCTACAGCAGGTTAATGTCTCTCTCTCTCTCTCTTCTACGGCATGTTAATGTCTCTCTCTGTTCTACAGCATGTTAATGTCTCTCTCTCTTCTACAGCAGGTTAATGTCTCTCTCTCTACTACAGCAGGTAAATGTCTCTCTCTCTCTCTTCTACAGCAGGTTAATGTCTCTCTCTCTCTCTCTTCTACGGCATGTTAATGTCTCTCTCTGTTCTACAGCATGTTAATGTCTCTCTCTCTTCTACAGCAGGTTAATGTCTCTCTTTCTCTCTCTACTACAGCAGGTTAATATTTCTCTCTCTCTTCTACAGCAGGTTCTTGTCTCTCTGTCTACTATTTGTAAGTCGCTCTGGATAAGAGCGTCTGCTAAATGACTTAAATGTAAATGTAATGTACTACAGCAGGTTAATGGCTCTCTCTCTCTCTTCTACAGGAGGTTAATGTCTCTCTCTCTTCTACAGCTGTTTAATGTCTCTCTCTGTTCTACAGCAGGTTAATGTCTCTCTCTCTCTCTACTACAGCAGGTTAATGTCTCTCTCTCTCTACTATAGCAGGTAAATGTCTCTTCTACAGCAGGTTAATGTCTCTCTCTCTTCTACAGCAGGTTAATGTCTCTCTCTCTCTCTCTTCTACAGCAGGTTAATGTCTCTCTCTCTTCTACAGCTGTTTAATGTCTCTCTCTGTTCTACAGCAGAGACTGTCTCTACACAACACTCACTAAGACAGAGGCCGTCTCTACACAACGCTCACTAAGACAGAGACCGTCTCTACACAACGCTCACTAAGACAGAGACCGTCTCTACACAACACTCACTAAGACAGAGACTGTCTCTACACAACACTCACTAAGACAGAGGCTGTCTCTACACAACACTCACTAAGACAGAGGCTGTCTGAGATTGGAGGAGAGGGGGAGATTGGAAGAGATGGGAGGAGAGGGGGAGATGGAAGAGATGGGAGGAGAGGGGGAGATGGAAGAGATGGGAGGAGAGGGGAGATGGAAGAGATGGGATAGAGGGAGGAGAGGGGAGATGGAGGAGATGGGAGGAGAGGGGGAGATGGAAGAGATGGGAGGAGAGGGGAGATGGGAGGATAGGGGAGATGGAAGAGATGGGATGAGAGGTTAGATGGAAGAGATGGGAGATGGAAGAGATGGGAGGAGAGGGGAGATGGAAGAGATGGGAGGAGAGGGGAGATGGAAGAGAGGAGAGGGGAGATGGGAGGAGAGGGGGAGATGGAAGAGATGGGAGGAGATGGAAGAGATGGGAAAGAGGGAGGAGAGGGGAGATGGAAGAGATGGGAAAGAGGGAGGAGAGGGGAGATGGAAGAGATGGGAGGAGAGGGGAGATGGAAGAGATGGGAGGAGAGGGGAGATGGAAGAGATGGGAGGGGAGATGGAAGAGATGGGAAGAGAGAAGAGATGGAAGAGATGGGATAGAGGTGGGAGATGGAAGAGATTAGAGGGTGAGATGGAAGAGATGGGAGGAGAGGGGGAGATGGAAGAGATGGGAGGAGAGGGGGAGATGGAAGAGATGGGATAGAGGGTGAGATGGAAGAGATGGGAGTAGAGGGGGAGATGGAAGAGATAGGAAAGAGGGAGGAGAGGGGAGATGGGATAGAGGGAGGAGAGGGGAGATGGGATAGAGGGAGGAGAGGGGAGATGGGATAGAGGGAGGAGAGGGGAGATGGAAGAGATGGGAGGAGAGGGGAGATGGAAGAGATGGGAGGAGAGGGGAGATGGAAGAGATGGGAGGAGAGGGGGAGATGGAAGAGATGGGAGGAGAGGGGAGATGGAGGAGAGGGGAGATGGGAGGAGAGGGGAGATGGGAGGAGAGGGGAGGAGAGGGGAGATGGGAGGAGAGGGGAGATGGAAGAGATGGGAGGAGAGGGGTAGATGGAAGAGATGGGAGGAGAGGGGGAGATGGAAGAGATGGGAGGAGAGGGGGAGATGGAAGAGATGGGAGGAGAGGGGAGATGGAGGAGAGGGGAGGAGAGGGGAGATGGGAGGAGAGGGGAGATGGAAGAGATGGGAGGAGAGGGGAGATGGAAGAGATGGGAGGAGAGGGGTAGATGGAAGAGATGGGAGGAGAGGGGTAGATGGAAGAGATGGGAGGAGAGGGGAGATGGAAGAGATGGGATAGAGGGGGGAGATGGAAGAGATTAGAGGGTGAGATGGAAGAGATGGGAGGAGAGGGGGAGATGGAAGAGATGGGAGGAGAGGGGAGATGGAAGAGATGGGATAGAGGGGGGAGATGGAAGAGATTAGAGTGTGAGATGGAAGACATGGGAGGAGAGGGGGAGATGGAAGAGATGGGAGGAGAGGGGGAGATGGAAGAGATGGGATAGAGGGAGAGATGGAAGAGATGGGATAGAGGGAGGAGAGGGGAGATGGAAGAGATGGGAGGAGAGGGAGATGGAAGAGATGGGAGGAGAGGGGAGATGGAAGAGATGGGAGGAGAGGGGGAGATGGAAGAGATGGGAGGAGAGGGGGAGATGGAAGAGATGGGAGGAGAGGGGGAGATGGAAGAGATGGGAGGAGAGGGGGAGATGGAAGAGATGGGAGGAGAGTGGGAGATGGAAGAGATGGGAGGAGAGGGGGAGATGGAAGAGATGGGAGGAGAGGGGGAGATGGAAGAGATGGGAGGAGAGGGAGATGGAAGAGATGGGATAGAGGGAGGAGAGGGAGATGGAAGAGATGGGATAGAGGGAGGAGAGGGAGATGGAAGAGATGGGATAGAGGGAGGAGAGGGGAGATGGAAGAGATGGGAGGAGAGGGGAGATGGAAGAGATGGGATAGAGGGAGGAGAGGGGAGATGGAAGAGATCGGAGGAGAGGGGAGATGGAAGAGATGGGAGGAGAGGGAGATGGAAGAGATGGGATAGAGGGGGGAGATGGAAGAGATTAGAGGGTGGAGATGGAAGAGATGGGAGGAGAGGGGGAGATGGAAGAGATGGGAGGAGAGGGGGAGATGGAAGAGATGGGAGGAGAGGGGGAGATGGAAGAGATGGGAGGAGAGGGGAGATGGAAGAGATGGGATAGAGGGAGGAGAGGGGAGATGGAAGAGATGGGATAGAGGGAGGAGAGGGGAGATGGAAGAGATGGGAGTCGAGGGGAGATGGAAGAGATGGGATAGAGGGAGGAGAGGGGAGATGGAAGAGATTGGAGGAGAGGGGGAGATGGAAGAGATGGGAGGAGAGGGGAGATGGAAGAGATGGGATAGAGGGGGGAGATGGAAGAGATTAGAGGGTGGAGATGGAAGAGATGGGAGGAGAGGGGGAGATGGAAGAGATGGGAGGAGAGGGGGAGATGGAAGAGATGGGAGGAGAGGGGAGATGGAGGAGAGGGGAGGAGAGGGGAGATGGAAGAGATGGGATAGAGGGAGGAGAGGGGAGATGGAAGAGATGGGATAGAGGGAGGAGAGGGGAGATGGAAGAGATGGGATAGAGGGAGGAGAGGGGAGATGGAAGAGATGGGAGGAGAGGGGAGATGGAAGAGATGGGATAGAGGGAGGAGAGGGGAGATGGAAGAGATGGGATAGAGGGAGGAGAGGGGAGATGGAAGAGATGGGATAGAGGGAGGAGAGGGAGATGGAAGAGATGGGAGGAGAGGGGAGATGGAAGAGATGGGATAGAGGGAGGAGAGGGGAGATGGAAGAGATCGGAGGAGAGGGGGAGATGGAAGAGATGGGAGGAGAGGGAGATGGAAGAGATGGGATAGAGGGGGAGATGGAAGAGATTAGAGGGTGGAGATGGAAGAGATGAGAGGAGAGGGGGAGATGGAAGAGATGGGAGGAGAGGGGGAGATGGAAGAGATGGGAGGAGAGGGGGAGATGGAAGAGATGGGAGGAGAGGGAGATGGAAGAGATGGGATAGAGGGAGGAGAGGGGAGATGGAAGAGATGGGATAGAGGGAGGAGAGGGGAGATGGAAGAGATGGGAGGAGAGGGGAGATGGAAGAGATGGGATAGAGGGAGGAGAGGGGAGATGGAAGAGATCGGAGGAGAGGGGGAGATGGAAGAGATGGGAGGAGAGGGGAGATGGAAGAGATGGGATAGAGGGGGGAGATGGAAGAGATTAGAGGGTGGAGATGGAAGAGATGGGAGGAGAGGGGGAGATGGAAGAGATGGGAGGAGAGGGGGAGATGGAAGAGATGGGAGGAGAGGGGAGATGGAGGAGAGGGAGGAGAGGGGAGATGGAAGAGATGGGATAGAGGGAGGAGAGGGAGATGGAAGAGATGGGATAGAGGGAGGAGAGGGGAGATGGAAGAGATGGGATAGAGGGAGGAGAGGGGAGATGGAAGAGATGGGAGGAGAGGGAGATGGAAGAGATGGGATAGAGGGAGGAGAGGGGAGATGGAAGAGATGGGATAGAGGGAGGAGAGGGGAGATGGAAGAGATGGGATAGAGGGAGGAGAGGGAGATGGAAGAGATGGGAGGAGAGGGGAGATGGAAGAGATGGGATAGAGGGAGGAGAGGGGAGATGGAAGAGATCGGAGGAGAGGGGGAGATGGAAGAGATGGGAGGAGAGGGGAGATGGAAGAGATGGGATAGAGGGGGGAGATGGAAGAGATTAGAGGGTGGAGATGGAAGAGATGGGAGGAGAGGGGGAGATGGAAGAGATGGGAGAGATGGAAGAGATGGGATAGAGGGAGGAGAGGGGAGATGGAAGAGATGGGATAGAGGGAGGAGAGGGGAGATGGAAGAGATGGGAGGAGAGGGGAGATGGAAGAGATGGGAGGAGAGGGGAGATGGAAGAGATGGGATAGAGGGAGCAGAGGGGAGATTGGAAGAGATGGGAGAAGAGGGGGAGATGGAAGAGATGGGAGGAGAGGGGAGATGGAAGAGATGGGATAGAGGGAGGAGAGGGGAGATGGAAGAGATGGGATAGAGGGAGGAGAGGGGAGATGGAAGAGATGGGATAGAGGGAGGAGAGGGGAGATGGAAGAGATGGGATAGAGGGAGGAGAGGGGAGATGGAAGAGATGGGAGGAGAGGGGGAGATGGAAGAGATGGGAGGAGAGGGGGAGATGGAAGAGATGGGAGGAGAGGGGGAGATGGAAGAGATGGGAGGAGAGGGGGAGATGGAAGAGATGGGAGGAGAGGGGAGATGGAAGAGATGGGAGGAGAGGGGAGATGGAAGAGATGGGAGGAGAGGGGGAGATGGAAGAGATGGGATAGAGGGAGGAGAGGGGAGATGGAAGAGATGGGATAGAGGGAGGAGAGGGGAGATGGAAGAGATGGGAGGAGAGGGGAGATGGAAGAGATGGGAGGTTAGGGGAGATGGAAGAGATGGGAGGAGAGGGGGAGATGGAAGAGAGGGGGAGATGGAAGAGATGGGAGGAGAGGGGAGATGGAAGAGATGTGAGGAGAGGAGGAGATGGAAGAGATGGGATAGAGGGAGGAGAGGGGGAGATGGACGGGAGGGGGAAATCGAAGGTAGAGAGTTAGTAGAGGGGGAGATGAGTGAGATGGGAGAGAGTGAGGAGAGTGGGGGGAGACTGAGAGCAGGAGGAGGAGGGAGAGAGGGTAGAGAGGGAGGAGATGGGCAGAGATGCTGGAGAGTGAGAGAGAGAAGGAGAGAGGGAGGAAAGGGGGAAAGAGGGAAGAGGGACTGAGAAGAGAGGGATGAGGGGGGAGAGGGGACAAGAGGGTGGAGAAGGGGAGAGAGGGGAAAAGAGGGTGGAGAAAGGGGGAGAGAGGGGAAAAGAGGGTGGAGAAGGGGGGAGAGGGGAACAGAGGGAGGAAAGAGGGGAAGAGAGGGAAGAGAGACTGAGAAGTGAGGGATGAGGGGGGGAGAGAGGACAAGAAGGTGGAGATGGGGAGAGAGGGGAACAGATGGAGGAAAGAGGGGAGAGAGGGGGAAAGAGGGTGGAAAGAGGGGAAGAGAGGGGAGAGATGGGAACAGAGGGAGGAAAGAGGGGAAGAGAGGGGAGAGGGGAACAGAGGGAGGAAAGAGGGGAAGAGAGGGGAGAGAGGGGAACAGTGGGAGGAAAGAGGGGAAGAGAGGGGAGAGAGGGGAACAGAGGGAGGAAAGAGGGGAAGAGAGGGGAGAGATGGGAACAGAGGGAGAAGAGAGGGGAGAGAGGGGAACAGAGGGAGGAAAGAGGGGAAGAGAGGGGAGAGAGGGGAAGAGAGGGAGGAAAGAGGGGAAGAGAGGGGAGAGAGGGGAACAGAGGGAGGAAAGAGGGGAAGAGAGGGGAGAGAGGGGAAGAGAGGGAGGAAAGAGGGGGAGAGAGGGGAGAGATGGGAACAGAGGGAGGAAAGAGGAAGAGAGGGAGACCCTGAAATTATCAGTCTGTGATGAGGTCCAGGCTGGTTCAATAAGCTAATGACATTACAGAGGTATCCTGAACTCAGCTCCCTAGGGGGGTGTGTGTGTGTGTGTGTGTGTGTGTGTGTGTGTGTGTGTGTGTGTGTGTGTGTGTGTGTGTGTGTGTGTGTGTTGTCTACACTCATCTGCCTAAATGTTAAGGTCCCACTTTAAGCGAACCACAAGTTATGAAGTCTTTATATAGCATACAGTACATACATGTCTATATGTACATATACTTTATGTTGAAGTGTCAGAGTGTGGTCAGAACACATTATTCCAAAAGTTATAAAGCACAGCCTTTTTAGGGATTCACATAGTGTGGCAATGGACCCTACATAGGGAGTTATGTCACACTTTATATAAATCATTTATACAGTATGACATTAGTTTATAGATGATTGGTCAAGCATTGATATTGTGTTTAAGAAGACTATGTATACATTATAAAGCCTTTATAAGTTGTTGTTTGTTTAAACTGGGACAAACGATAACTAATCCAGTCTTATTGAGATAAATGGTACATTAGAGAGTAAGCAGCCAGGGTCTCTGGAAACTTCTGATGTTTCTCCCTAAAGGACTCCAGTAGATCCTGCCAGTGTTTCATCATTCTGCAGACGCACACACACACACATTACATATTCCCCCAGACTAACCCTGCTAAAAGCATTATTCCCCAACAAATCCATCCAGGACTTGGCGAGAACTGGCGTAAGGAATTCTATCTCTGTCAATATAATTTGTCAAAGTATGAAAGCTCAATGCTTTGTTAAGGCTAGCACATGTATCAGCTTATCAAGATTCAAATGAATAGCCAAAGCCCTGAATTAGGTAAATGATACAATATGGTAGGATGAATAATGCAGCTACTTCAGACAGCACAAAGACCTCTAGCTGTCACAGACATGTCCATGTAGAGCTCTCTACTTATCATTTAGTTAACCACCTGAGCCTATTTTACTCTCTTCCACTGTGTTTCTATTCAATACTATTCTTTTATATTCTATTCTACTGTTTTCCAATTCAATGATATTATATTCCACTGTTTTTCTATTAAATTAAATGATATTCTATTCTATTCCACTGTTTTTCTATTCAATTCAATGAAATTATATTCTATTACATTGTGTTTCTATTATATTCATCTGTGTTTCTATTCAATTAAATTACCTTATATTCTATGCCATTGTTTTTCTATTATATTATTTTCCACTGTGTTTATTCTATTCTATTATTTTCCATTGTGTTTCTATTAAATTATATTATATTCTAGTCTATTATATTGAGTTTCTATTCTATTATTTTCTATTCCACTGTGTTTCTATTCTATTCTATTATATAACATTGTGTATCTATTATATTCTATTATATTATATTCCACTGTGTTTTTATTCAATTATATTCTATGCCATGGTGTTTCTATTAAATGACATTACATTCTATTGCATGGTGTTTCTATTGAACTGATAATGCCCGAGAAGCCAGTGTTTGGATGATATATTGTCACGGGTGTTGTTAGAAGAATTTGAGGCATTTTAACATCATAGATTGATTGAGCTGTTGGTAATTTGTGGAATGGACACCAGCTAGAATGCTGTTTTAACCAATCAACATTCAGGATTAGAAACACCCATTGCATAATCAATGTAATAACAGGTGGTTCTAATCCAGAATGCTGATAGTTTAAAAGCACATTCCAGCTGGTATCTATTCCACAATTTACCACCTAAATCTATGACGTTAAAATGCATATTTACTCTGTTCCATCTGACTGCACAATCCACTGTCTTATCAGCCCTGGCAGGGAAGTTATACACTTCGTCTCCACTATAAAAAGCATCTTGACATTGTCTCATATTTCTTTTAGACTACCATTTAGTTTTCAACAGCGGAGATTTGTATAAACCTTGCTGTTTGTCTCTCCGACATTTGCAACATTGTTTCAATATTCAAATTTAATCTCCAGCTGTCCCATAGTAATAAACGTGTCAATTGAAAAAAAGTTCAATGAAACGAAGTGCAGCTAGTTTGCAGTCTTTCCAGCTTCAGTTTGAAGTTATTGTGTTAGCTGTGTTGTTGGCTAGCTCCTCTGAATAACAGTGTCCTGACGAGAGAGCACATATTCTATGCCAGATGAAATTGTGCCTCATTAGCTCATTGTTATGGATGTATCCAAATAAATGTCACTACAAACAGCTTAAACAAATGCAGCTACTGTTGTTCTTCTGTCTGCACTGTTTGATGTGACTGTAAGTTAGCCATAGTTGGCTAGCAAGCAAACAAGCAAAGGATAAGAATACAGAAAAAAAACAATGAATGGCTGGGTCGCGTCTCTGGCAACCGAACCAACCCTAGATATGTGTCGGGACTATATCTAGTGGAAGGATGAAAAAGTATGAATAAATTCATCAAAAATAATGTTTTTAATGAGTAAAAAAATAAAATGATAACCCGTGATAATGACCTGCAAGCCGGTGCCTTGAGGATATATTGACACAGTTTGCCGGGCCTCGACCTAACAACACCCAATGTATCCTGGAAACACCTGCTTCTCTGGCATTATCACTTCCATTTTCCACTGTGTTTCCATTCAATTCTGTACAGTAAGGTGCCTGCTAAATGACTAAAGTACAGTAAACGTAACCCGAAAAGCCCCAGACTCAGTTTGTGCTGTGTGTAATGGAAACAGCGGGGCCTGGATATTGTCAGGGTATATCTGATAGCAGCACTGTGGAGGTCTGGAGCATTGTCTGGTGCTATGCCTCATTTCTACAGTTCTGAATTACACACACACACACACACACACACACACACACACTTCTGTTTTAGTAACGACACAACCCACCCAAGCCGACTAAATTGATTACTGCTGATAACCTTTTAAATAACCCCCACCCCACCCACACACACACACAGGCCTGCGTGTCTCGCTAGTCTACAATTCCTCTATTATTATCTACTACAAAAAGGATGGAGATTATCCCAAACAGACATAACAAATTTAACCTGAAAACTTGTGTCATTACAATTGACTAATAATGTTGAAAATGAGCGTGGCCAGAGATCCCCAGTAACAGTGTCAACATGTTTCCAGTTCACGGCACGATCCAATGATTAAGCCATGTAGTGATTTAGTAGCTAGAGATGTGTCATTGAAACCAGGGAAACAGACACAGCATTCACATCTGCTGTTCTCTTTCTGCAATTAAAGGGAAACGCAGCTGATTTACAACAACACATGTACACTGCCTTCGGGAAAAGGGTTCTGACCTCTTGGCTTTTTCCAAATGTCGTTGCGTTATAGCCTTATTCTAAAATGGATTAAATCAATTCAAATGCTCAGCAATCTACACACAATACCCCATATTGACAAAGCGAAAAACAAGAAATACCTTATTTACATACATTTGAAGTCGGAGGTTTACATACACTTAGGTTGGAGTCATTAAAACTCGTTTTTCAACCACTCCACAAATGTAGTTATGGCAAGTCGGTTTTGGCAAGTTGGTTAGGACATCTACGTTGTGCATGACACAAGTAATTTTCCCAGCAATTATTTGACTTGTAATTCACTGTATCACAATCCCAGTTGGTCAGAAGTTTACATACACTAAGTTGACTGTGCCTTTAAACAGCTTGGAGAATTCCAGAAAATTATGTCATGGCCTTAAAAGCATTTGATAGGCTAATTGACATAATTTGAGTCAATTGGAGGTGTACCTGTGGATGCATTTCAAGGCCTACCTTCAAACTCAGTGCCTCTTTGCTTGACATCATGGGAAAATCTAAAGAAATCAGCCAAGACCTCAGAAAAAAATTGTAGACCTCCACAAGTCTGGTTCATCCTTGGGAGCAATTTCCAAATGCCTGAAGGTACCATGTTCATCTGTACAAACAATAGTACGCAAGTATAAACACCATGGGACCACGCAGCCATCATACCGCTCAGGAAGGAGATGCGTTCTGTCTCCTAGAGATGAACATACTTTGGTGAGAAAAGTGCAAATCAATCCCAGAACAACAGCAAAGGACCCTGTAAATATGCTGGAGGAAACAAGTACAAAAGTATCTATATCCACAGTAAAACAAGTCCTATATCGACATGAAAGGCCGCTCAGCAAGGAAGAAGCCACTGCCCCAAAACCACCATAAAAAAAGCCAGACTACGGTTCGCAACTGCACATGGGGACAAAGATCACACTTTTTGGAGAATTGTCCTCTGGTCTGATGATACAAAAATAGAACTGTTTGGCCAGAATGACCATCATTATGTTTGGAGGAAAAATGGGGAGGCTTGCAAGCCGAAGAACACCATCCCAACCGTGAAGCACGGGGGTTGCAGTATCATGTTGTGGGGGTGGCAGCATCATGTTGTGGGGGTGGCAGCATCATGTTGTGGGGGTGCTTTGCTGCAGGAGGGACTGGTGCACTTCACAAAATAGGTGGCATCATGAGGTAGGAAAATTACGTGGATATATTGAAGCAACATCTCAAGACATCAGTGTTGTTAAAGTTTGGTCATAAATGGGTCTTCCAAATGGACAATGACCCCAAGCATACTTCCAAAGTTGTGGCAAAATGGCTTAAGGACAACAAAGTCAAGGTATTGGAGTGGCCCTCACAAAGTCCTGACCTCAATCCTGTAGAAAATGTGTGGGCAGACCTGAAAAAGTGTGTGCGAGCAAGGAGGCCTGCAAACCTGACTCAGTTACACCAGCTCTATCAGTAGGAATGGGCCAAAATTCAACCAACTTATTGTGGGAAGCTTGTGGAAGGCTACCCGAAACGTTTGACCCAAGTTAAACAATTTAAAGGCAATGCTGCCGAATACTAATTGAGTTTATGTAAACTTCTGAGCCACTGGGAATGTGATGAAAGAAATAAAAGCTGAAATAAATCATTCTCTTTTATTATTCTGACATTTCACAATCTTAAAATAAAGTGGTGATCCTAACTGACCTAAAACAGGGAATTTTTTACCAGAATTAAATGTCAGGAATTGTGAAAAACTGAGTATAAATGTATAATGTATATGCAAACTTCCGACTTCAACTGTAAGTATTCAGACCCTTCGCTTTGAGACTCGAAATAGACCTCGTGTGCATCCTGTTTCCATTGATCATCATTGAGATGTTTCTACAACTTGATTGGAGTACAACTTTGATAGATTCAATTGATTGGACATGATTTGGAAAGGCACACAACTGTATTTTAAAGGTCCCACAGTTGACAGTGTATGTCAGAGCGAAAAAGAAGACGTTTGGAACCATCAAGACTCTTCCTAGAGCTTGCCGCCCGGACAAACTGAGCAATCAGGGGAGAACGGCCACTCTGACAGAGCTCCAGAGTTCCTCTGTGGCGATTGGAGAGCATTCCAGAAGGATAACCATCTCTGCAGTATTCCACCAATCAAGACTTTATGATAGAGTGGCCAGACATAAGCAACTCCTCAGTAAAAGGCACTTGACAGCCCACTTGGAGTTGCTAAAAGGCACCTAAAGACTCTCAGACCATGAGAAACAAGATTCGCTGGGTGTGTGTTTACACACTGCTGGAGCAGCTACTTAACCTCTAGGCTACCTGCCGCCCTCAGCTCAGTTCAATTAAAACTCATCTGGCCCAATAACCCCATTCCACTATAACACATCGTTGTCTGTTAGAAATTGTCAGAAAATCGAGGCAGTGGCCTGACAAACAAACATAATCTGATGCATACAGTCCCTTCGTAAGTATTCATACACCTTGACTTTTTCCACGTTCGGTTATATTACAGCCTTATTCTAAAATCTATTAAATTGTTTTTTTCCCCCTTATCAATCTGCACACAATGCACCATAATGACAAATGTTTGCTAATTTATAATAAAAAATAAACTGAAATATCACATTTACACAAGTATTTAGACCCTTTACTCAGTACTCAGTTTGTTCTCTTCAACAAAGTACTGAGTAAAGGGTCTGTATACGTACTTACAGTATCTACCTCAAGCACCTCGTACCCCTGAACATCGACTCGTTGCTGGTACCCCGTGTATTATAGCCAAGTTATCGTTACTCATTGTGTATTTTTTCCTTGTGTTATTCTTTCTTCAAACAGTTTCTCTCTGCATTGTTGGGAAGGGCCCGTAAGTAAGCATTTCACTGTTAGTCTACACCTGTTGTTTACAAAGCACGTGACAAATAAAATGAGGTTTTCTTTTATTTAGAAGAAATTGGTGAATGCAATGACAGCTGCTCTAAGATACAGCGTCAGTTAGCTATACACTGAATGTAAAAAACATCAGGAGATCTTTCCATGACACAGGCTGACCAGGTGGATCCAGGTGAAAACTATGATCCCTTATTGATGTCACCTGTTAAATCCACTTCAATCAGTGTAGATGAAGAGAAGGAGACAGGTTAAAGTAGGATCTATCAAGCCTTGAGACAATTGAAACATGGTTTGTGTATGCATGCCATTCACAGGGGGAATGGGCAAGACAAAAGATTGAAGTGGTAGTAGGTGCCAGGCGCACCGGTTTGAGTGTGTCAAGAACTGCAATGCTGCTGGGTTTTTCAAGCTCAACAGTTTCCCGTGTTTATCAAGAATGGTCCACTACCCAAAGAACATCCAGCAAACTTGACACACCTGTAATATACACTACCGTGCAAAGGTTTGGGGTCACTTGGAAATGTCCTTGTTTTTGAAAGAAAAGCACATTTTTTGCCCATTACAATAACATCAAATTGATCAGAAATATAGTGTTGACATTGTTAATGTTGTAAATGACTATTGTAGCTGGAAATAGCAGATTTTTAATGGAATATCTACATAGGCGTACAGAGGCCCATCATCAGCAACCATCACTCCTGTGTTCCAATGGCACGTTGTGTTAGCTAATCCAAGTTTATCATTTCAAAAGGCTAATTGATCATTAGAAAACCCTTTGGCAATTATGTTAGAACAGCTGAAAACTGTTGTCCTGATTAAAGATGCAATAAAACTGGCCTTCTTTAGACCAGTTGAGTATCTGGAGTATCGGCATGTGTGGGTTCAATTACAGGCTCATGACGGCCAGAAACAAAGCAGTTTCTTCTGAAACTCATCAGTCAATTCTTGCTCTGAGAAATTAAGGCTATTCCATGCAAGACATTTCCAAGAAACTGAAGATCTCGAACAACGCTGTATACTCTAACCAGAATAGAAAGAGTGGGAGGCCCCGATGCACAACTGAGCAAGAGGACAAGTACATTAGAGTGTCTAGTTTGAGAAACAGACTTCTCACAAGTCCTTAACTGGCAGCTCCGTTAAATAGTACCCGCAAAACACCAGTCTCAAAGTGAAGAGGCAACTCCGGGATGCTGGCCTTCTAGGCAGAGTTCCTCTGTCCAGTGTCTGTGATCTTTTGCCCATCTTAATCTTTTATTTTTATTGGCCAGTCTGAGATATGACTTTTTCTTTGTAACTCTGCCAGCATCCCAGAGTCGCCTCTTCACTATTGACTTTGAGACTGACTTATTATGGATTAAAGGCTGTGCATGATGACGTAGTGCCCATGGAAATGTATTTTGGGGTAATATTACCATATACCAAATAGAAAATACAAATTAAATGCTTTCCATCGCATTTTCAACTCAACTGATGTTTTTGTCACTAAAACTGAATGTTAAATAGTAAATGTATCTACTCTGGGCTTGGCACGTGCTCTCCAGCCAACCGCTCACAGATACAGTGTCACGCCCTGGCCATAGAGAGGCTTTTAGTCTCTATTTTGGGTAGGCCAGGGTGTGGCCAGGGTGTGACTAGGGTGGGCATTCTAGTTTCTTTATTTCTATGTTTTCTGTTTCTATGTTTTGGCTGGGTATGGTTCTCAATCAGGGACAGCTGTCTGTCGTTGTCTCTGATTGGGAATCATACTTAGGCAGCCTTTCTTCCTTTGTATTTTATGGGAAGTTGTCTTTGTTAGTGGCACTACAGCCCTAGTAAGCGTCACGGTCGCTTCTTTGTTTCTTGTTTTGTCGGTGACATTTGTATAAATAAAGGAAAATGTATGTTCACCACGCTGCAACTTGGTCCGGTCATTTCCACCACGACGTCAGTGACGTACAGTGCAGGTAGGCTACCTAAATGATGATGTTATTATGAATAAATGCGAAATTATTTTTGTCAAACGGCAGCCAAACATCGATGATCATGTCACCAGAATAAGACCCTCGATGTATTTATTGGAAAGGAGCATCAAGCTCCTCACTGTGCACTTTCAACACCCTGTGAATCAAATCAAATCACATTTTATTTGTCACATGTGCCGACCTTACCGTGAAATGTTTACTTACAAGCCCTTAACCAACAATGCAGTTCAAGAAATAGAGTTAAGAAAATATTCACCAAATAAACTAAAGTGAAAAATCTAATTAAATGCCATAACAATAGCGAGGCTATATACAAGGGGTACAGGTATGGAGTCAATGTGGAGTCAGGTTAGCCAAGGTCATTTGTAAAGATAATAAAAATAAACTGAGAGTAGCAGCAGTGTAAAACCAAGGGGGGGGGGGGGCATTTGATTAACTGTTCAGTAGTCTTATGGCTTGGGGGTAGAAGCTGTTAATGAGCCTTTTGGTCCAAGACTTGGCACTCCGGTACTGCTTGCCGTGCGGTAGCAGAGAGAACCTTCTATGACTAAGGTGACTGGGGTCTTTGACAATTTTAGGGCCTTCCTCTGACACCACCTATTATATAGGTCCTGGATGGCAGGACGCTTGGCCCCAGTGATGTACTGTGCCGTACACACTACCTTCTGTAGCGCTTTACTGTCAGATTCCGAGCAGATGCCATACTAGGCAGTGATGCAACCGGTCAGGACGCTCTCGATGGTGCAGCTGTATAACTTTCTGAGGATCTGGGGACCCATGCCAAATCGTTTCAGTCTCCTGAGGGGGAAAGGTGTTGACAACTGTCTTGTTTGGACCATGTTAGTTTGTTGGTGATGTGGACACAAAGGAACTTGACACTCTCAACCCGCTCCACTTCAGCCCCGTCAAAGATAATGGAGGCCTGTTGTCTTGCGATCAGCTCCATTGTCTTGATCACGTTGAGGGAGAGGTTGTTGTCCTGGCACTTCCAGGTCTCTGACCTCCTCTCTATAGGCTGTCTCATCGTTGTCGGCTAACACTGTTGTGTAGTCAGCAAACTTAATGATGGTGTTGGAGTCGTGCTTGGCCACGCAGTCGTGGGTGAACAGAGAGTACAGGAAGCTCACCATAATTGATTTAATCTGTAGCCTAATAAACTGTATGCTTTCCCGAGTCATTGTGGGAGGACCACACTACATAACACTGCGTTACCAAGTTTCTTCGATATGATGGTTATTTATCAATATTTGCACATAAACGTTTCCACTGTAATTTCTCAGATAATGAAGTTTACCGACACAAAAAGACCCCACCACGCCGAACAAACAAATCATCAATCGACATTTATACAACTGTATAGTCATTTCCTGTTTCCATCAGCCCGGTCGTGACATTTTACATGCGGTAATTAATCTGCATTAAATGGTTGGATGGAAACCTGGTTACAGTGGTAGTCCTTGGTCTCCGGGTTCTCAGAAGTAGATTTCAACAGCAACTGTGTGAAACATGGAGATGGGCATTTCAAAATGATTTCCTAGCTGTACTAAACCTAGTCACGGACTAAAAAACAGCTTGATGGAGAACATCTTGGCAAAACTAGACCATAAAAACAGAGTGGAACTGGACAGTTACCACTAAGATGTCATAAGATGCAAGACCATGAGGCTTTAGTCAGAGAGGAGACACAACTGACAGTTTTACTAACACAAATTAGTCACACTGATGCCTTCAAAAAGCCTCATATTAAAGCTTCAAATACTTCCTAGATTAGATCTATCCCATAATAAACGCCCCTTCTAACATCCCCACACACCTCACACACCTCTCTCCCCCTGCACACTCAGTTAGCTTCTGTGAGCCTGTGGTGATGCTGTAATTGAGGTATGATTTCTCTGTAATTGTGGAGGGGTAGCCATGTTAAGGAGAATCACCCAGATGCTTTCTACAGTCGAGCGTCAATGAGTTTGACCTGAAAACGTCCATATAATGCCTGCAGCTCTTCACATATGAGCTTAGCAAAACTGTAAAATTCCCAAACAACTAAAACCACCAAACACATGTTATAAAACCACCAAAACCCAGGAGAATCACAGAAAAACACCAAACCAAGGTTAAAACAGGTCATACAAAACACACACACAAAGCCAACAAAACACAGAAGCTAAACCACCAAACAATCTTTTTTTGTTTGTTATATTGTCACATTTGATTTCCAGGCCAGTGCTGAGAATGGGTCTTTGATCCGTGTGCAGTATGATAGATGAGAATGGGACTAGCAGACTGCACAGATACATAGCAGACCTCCTAACCAAACACACACACACACACACACACACACACACACACACACACACACACACACACACACACGAGGACCAGGAATAGTAACTCTAATCATCATAATTATGTCCTACTCAAGAGATATCCACAGTCATTATTTTAGCTTCAGTTAAAGTTCAGGTTCTGTAAATTCAAGCTTATGACCAGGGCAAGGTTAAGGGTTGGAAAGTTAGCAAAGTACCATCCTGCATTTCAGATGTTTAAGAGGTAATTATGGTTTAGTAATGTGTGAGGATCACTGACTGCCCTGCCTTAGTGTTACACAATCACCTCTAGTCCAGTACTTCTCAAGGTCCCTACACAGTGCAGTGCAGTACAGCTAGAGAGAGAAACATCCTGCCAATTCATTGGCCAGTAACTACAGGGGGTGGCCCGTCTTGGCCAATCCCAGGTCATGATACCCATCAATACCGTTTGGATTTCCATGGCAACCCTTTATGACAAGGCCAGGAACAGAGCTGGGTTGGCCTGGCGACCCATATTTCCACCAGATGTTTTCTGAGAAAAAGTTAAGATATGAGGAGGGGAGTATTCCAAACATTCACCTCCTCTACAAATACCTTTCCAAGATGCTGGCCATCATTTCCAAGATGCCAAACATCAGCGTAATGTTCTGGTGCTCCTGCTGAGTTTGGCTGAAAGGGCTCTGTCTCTGGCTCCTGCTGTCTCCCTCGGCCAAGGAATTACTGGATCCGGGGTCTTAGTACAGTATTTACACTTAGCCATCGCTACATGTCAGACCTAAAGTACACAACCATATACTACTATAATCTGATTTGAGCTTGGAAACAGCTGACGAAAATCAACCAGTCTTAGTTTGGCGATTGGTCATGAACGGGGAGTAAAAAGAGATTGAAAAAAACTGAAGTTCAACTCAGATTTATGCGTGTTCTCTTTTGATATGATTGTGATGGATGGATCGACAGTACACCTTACTATTTTGAACTTCTTTTCGTTTACTCAGAATGCAGTATTGGCAGACTGCTGTTTGCTGTTAAAGTTATCCCCATTTTCCAGCTCCTGGCCTCGTTCTCTCCTGCAGGCCTCCTCCAATTGTATTCAAAGCAATGCGGGCTAATACATCTACACTGACTGAAGTGGATTTAACAGGTGACAATAAGGGATCATAGTTTTCACACGGATTCACCTGGTTAGTCTATGTCATGGAAATAACAGATTATTAATGTTTTGTACAATCAGTGTATATTTGATAGTAACAACTTGGTTGTCATTCTTATACAATATGTAGTCTGCCCACATTGGGACGATGCAACATTGCTCATCACCTCCACATTCCCCCAAAGCAGATGACTCGAGATCAGCCCTCACCTCACCTGAAATAAGCACTCTTTGGATCTGCTGCCCTTTTAGGCCCCAATATGAGCTCAACAAATCTCATTTATTTCGTCACATACACGTGTTTAGCAGATGTTATTGTGGGTGTAGTGAAATTCTTGTGTTTCTAGCTTCAACAGTGCAGTAATATCTAGCAATTTCACAATACACACATCTAAAGTAAAGGGATGGAATTAAGATAGAATACAGTATATACACGTGAGATGAGTAATGTTCCATTAATAAAGTGGCAGTGATTTCAAATATATGTATATAGGGCAGCAGGTTCTAATGTGCTAGTGATGGCTATTTAACAGTCTGATGGCCTTGAGAAAGAAGCTGTTTTTCAGTCTCTCGGTCCCAGCTTTGATGGACAATTGAAGTCTGAAGTTTACATACACTTAGGTTGGAGTCATTAAAACTGGTTTTTCAACCCCTCCACATATTTCTTGTTAACAAACTATACTTTTGGAAAGTCGGTTAGGACATCTACTTTGTGCATGACACAAGTCATTTTTCCAACAATTGTTTACAAACAGATTATTTCACTTATAATTCACTGTATCACAATTCCAATGGGTCAGAAGTTTACATACACTAAGTTGACTGTCTTCAAACTGTCACGACTTCCGCCGAAGTTGGCTCCCCTGCCTGTTCGGGCGGTACTCGGTGGTCGTCGTCACCGATCCCTTTTTTCGTTTTCTGTTTGTTTTGTCTTATTAGTTGCACCTGTGTCTTTTGTGTTTGCTTGATGGGCTTCCTAATTTAAAGTTAGTATACCCGCCCTTGTTTTGTGTGGGATTACTCTTGTTACGTGTGTATGATTTTGGTGTTCGTGATCCGGCCCTGGTACCCTGTGGGTTGGTCCACATTTTTCCCCGCCCTGTGTTGTGGGCATTGTTTTCTGTGCAATTATTAAAGTGCACTTCTTGCTGTGGAAATATATACTCTCTGCGCCGATTCCTCCTCACGCACCTAGTTATCCGTGACAGAATCCCGTACCTTAAATGGAATCAGCAGGAGCAGCCACACCCCCTCTCCTCTTCCATCACACCAGCATTCTCCACCGTATAGGATCGGCGAAGGATCTGATGATGGAGAGGATTGACCGATGGGAGAGGAGTGGTCTTCCCACCTCATCTCCAGCACCCCCTCCACCAGCACCTCCTACCCCTGCTACAGCATCCGGCTCCGGGGTTCTGCGTCTGGCGTTCCCACGGGAGTATGATGGGACGGCGGCTGGGTGTCAGGGGTTCCTCCTCCAACTAGAACTCTACCTGGCGACCGTTCGTCCTACTCCCTCCGGGGAGGAGAGCGTGAGCATCCTCGTCTCCTGTCTGACGGGTTGAGCCCTGGAGTGGTCTAATGCAGTGTGAAATGGCCCAGACTAGGTGAGAGATCATTACCGAGTTCACCCGCCGATTCCGAGCCGTGTTCGATCACCCACCAGAGGGTCGTGCAGTGGGTGAACGGCTGTTCCACCTGCAACAGGAGACGAGGAGGGCACAGGACTTTGCCCTGGAGTTCAGGACCTTGGCTGCAAGAGCGGGGTGGAACGACAGGACTTTGATAGACTACCGCTGTAGCCTCAGGGAGGATGTCCGCAGGGAGCTGGCGTGTCGGGACACCACCATCAGTTTGGATAAGCTTATAGACATATCCATTCGTCTGGACAACCTGCTGGCTGCCCTCGGGCGTCCGGAACAGGCCCTGTTGTTTCCACCCCCCGGCCCTCCTGCTCCCATCCCCATGGAGTTAGGGGGGGCTGCATCGAGGGGGACCGGAGGAGGAGCCTCCTCCTGCACCAGTTGTGGTCGGCGAGGACACACGGCCAACCGGTGCTGGAGGAGCTCGTCTGGGAGTCGGGAGGGCAGGCGGTGCACTACTCGGTCACCCCAGGTGAGTCAGCAACAGACTCACCCAGAGCTTCCTGTCGGTCATATGTTTGTGTTAACCTCTTTTCCTGGGTTTTCTCCCTCTCTATAGCATAAGGTGCTAGTTGATTCAGACTCAGCTGGGAACCTAATGGATCGTGGGCTCGCTTTAAGGCTAGGGATTCCCCTGGTGTTGTTAGACCTACCTTTCCCCGTGCACTCCTTAGATAGCCGACCATTAGGGTCAGGAGTGGTCAGGGAGGCCACGGTGCCACTGGACATGGTAACACAGGGGGTCGTAAGGAGCCGATTAGTCTATTCCTTATCGATTCACATTTAAATCTATATCTGACATGGTACAGGCATCTTCTTTTTTAGTAGTATACTGTTTTATACTGTCTCAAACAAGCTCTGCCGTCTCAAACCAGAACAATCACATCAAATCATGCCTTTATAACCCAGGTGCCAACTATGCCCTGGCAGGTTGTCTTGCGGTTGTAAACAACCAACATAAACAAAAACAACTACAGTCGGCTCCATTCCATTCAGACTCCTCATGCCAGACATGATGGGAATGTAAATAATATTCTACAAAAGAGACTAAACATACTTCTATAAGATTTGTGGTAAAAATCACTAATTTGTCTGCGATAATGTCTGATAACATTCTGTGTGTCTTTGGTTAAAGCCCATGATGGCAGCCTTGTGGCTCCTGTAGTCTGAAGTGTTATTTCTTCTGACCTGCACATCACAGTGGACATTTCCAGGAACTCTGTAAGTAAGAGAGACTCAGTCCTCATTGCTGAGTTGTTGGGATGGTGGTTGCTTCAGACTTGGCCATTAGCGAAGGACGTTGGTGCCAGTTTTAACACAGTTTAGTCCTGTAGAGGGAGCCAGCTGGACACAGAGCAGAGACGGAGTAGGACGGAGCTTTCTAGAAATGAACAGGATATCAGGTTATGCCTGGCAAGCAGATAATGATTAATGAGTTTGGATCAAAGGCATGATGGTGATGGGAGAGGTCAACACACGGAAGAAGGGCTATGATAATGAGGACTAACAGACTGCTCTCTCTGACTCTCTTGCTTCGCCAACATACTTAATGGTGAGGTCACTGGAGTTGTTCTCAGCCCAGTTGATCTAGATGTATGAGTAAAACCACTGGACCTTGGGTCAACCATTAGCATTGACAGACAGCGTCAGTGATCAAATGTTGGATTGAGAGTTCAGAACCGTCAGCATCAGTTAGAAGTCTGGGATGGAGGAAGGGTTCATCTGAGATCTCTGTGAGTCAAGGATTAGGACCCATATTGTTCTGTTTGATCGCTGGATCTGTGGATGGGCATGCTGCCATGCTAACATCCCATATGTTTGGAACAGATGAGGGTTCAGGTTTAGTGGAATGGGATTTCAGGTCTGAAATCTCTCTCTCTAGCCCATCTCATTCTCTCACTATATATATATATATATATATATGAGGTTTTTGGACATAAGAGAGACTTTATCGAACAAAACAAATATTTATTGAGTAAATGAATGTCTTCTGAGTGCAACCATATGAAAATCATCAAAGGTAAGTGATTCATTTTTTCTCTATTTCTGACTTGTGTAACTCTTCTACTTGGCTGGTTACGGTTTGTAATGATTTGTCTGCTGGGCGATGTCCTCAAATAATCGTAAGATATGCCTTCGTCATAAAGCCTTTTTTAAATCTGACGCCGTGGTTGGATTCACAAGAAGTTCATCTTTATACCTATGTAAAATAATTGTATGTTTTCTGAATTTTTATAATAACTATTTCAGTATTTGAATTTGGTGCTCTGCAATCTCACTGGATGTTGGCCAGGTGGGACGCTAGCAACCCACATACCTGGGTCAGATGTTTCGGGTAGCCTTCCACAAGCTTCCCACAATAATTTGGGTGAATTTTGGCCCATTCCTCCTGACAGAGCTGGTTTGTAGGCCTCTTTCTCGCACATGCTTTTTCAGTTCTGCCCACAAATGTTCTATAGGATTGAGGTCAGGGCTTTGTGATGGCCACTCCAATACCTTGACTTTGTTGTCCTTAACCAGTTATGCATTAGGGGGCGCTATTACATTTTTTGGATGAAAAACATTCCCGTTTTAAACAAGATATTTTGTCAAGAAAAGATGCTCGACTATGCATATAATTGACAGCTCTGGAAAGAAAACATTCTGACGTTTCCAAAACTGCAAAGATATTGTCTGTGAGTGCCACAGAACTGATGTTACAGGCGAAACCCAGATAAAAATCCAACCAGGAAGTGCCGTATATTTTGAAACCGCCTCATGCCAATGACTCCTTATATGGCTGTGAATGAGCGACGAATGAGCTTACGTTTTCCACGTATTCCCCAAGGTGTCTATAGCATTGTGACGTATTTTTAGGCATTTCCATTGAAGAATGTCTGTAAGGTACCATATATAGCATGTGGTCACATGGTGTCTCCCGCAGAATATCTTGCGTAAAATACTGAGGTAGCCATTTTTCCAATCGCTTCTTATGAGAAACCAATTACCTCAACGGATATATTATTGAATATATATATATGTTAAAAACACCTTGAGGATGGATCCTAAACAACGTTTGCCGTGTTTCTGTTGATATCATGGATATCATAGTTATAGTTGCAGCATTTTCCGGTCGATTTCTCAGCCAAGCATGATGAAGAAACGGAAGCTATTTCGCCTACAAAAATAATCTTTTTGGAAAAAAGGAACATTTGCTATCTAACTGGGAGTCTCCTGAGTGAAAGCATATGAAGTTCTTCAAAGGTAAATTATTTAATTTGGTTGCTTTTCTTATTTTCGTGAAATTGTTGCCTGCTGCTAGCAGAGCATAGCATTATGCCATGATAAACTTACACAAATGCATGTCTAGCGTTGGCTGTAACGCATATTTTGAAAATCTGAGATGACAGTGTTGTTAACAAAAGGCTCAGCTTGTGTTTGAATATATTTTATTTTATTTAATTTGCGATTTTCATGAATAGGAAAAGTCTCTAGGGGTATTTATGTCCGCTGCGTTATGCTAATGCATTTGAGGCTATGATTACACTCCCGGATATGGGTTTGCTCGACGCAAGAGGTTAAACCATCTTGTCACAACTTTAGAAGTATGCTTGGGGTCACTGTCCATTTGGAAGACCCATTTGCAACCAAGCGTTAACTTCCTGACTGATGTCATGAGATGTTTCTTCAATATATCCACATAATTTTCCTACCTCATGATGCCATCTATTTTGAGAAGTGCACCAGTCCCTCCTGCAGTAAAGAACCCCCACAACATGATACTGCAACCCCCGTGCTTCAAGGATGGGATGGTGTTCTTCGGCTTGCAAGTCTCCCCCTTTTTCCTCCAAACATAATGATGGTAATTCTGGCCAAACAGTTCTATTTTTGTTTCATCAGACCAGAGGACATTTATCCAAAAAGTACGATCTTTGTCCCCATGTGCAGTTGCAAACCGTAGTCTGGCTTTTTTTATGGTGGTTTTGGAGCAGTGGCTTCTCCTTGCTGAGTGGCCTTTCAGGTTATGTCGATATAGGACTCATTTTACTGTGGATATAGATACTTTTGTACCTGTTTCTTCCAGCATCTTCACAAGGTCCTTTGCTGTTGTTCTGGGATTGATTTGCACTTTTTGCACCAAAGTATGTTCATCTCTAGGATGAGCGGTATGACGGCTGCGTGGTCCCATGGTGTTTATACATGCGTACTATTGTTTGCACAGATGAACGTGGTACCTTCTGCTGTTTGGAAATTGCTCCTAAGGATGAACCAGACTTTTGGAGGTCTACAATTGTTTTTGAGGTCTTGGCTGATTTCTTTTTGATTTTCCCATCATGTCAAGCAAAGAGGCACTGAGTTTGAAGGTATGCCTAGAAATACATCCACAAGTCCACCTCCAATTGACTCAAATTATGCCAATTAGCCTATCAGAAGCTTGTAAAGCCATGACATAATTTTCTGCAATTTTCCAAGCTGTGTAAAAGGCACAGTCAACTTGGTGTATGTAACCTTCTGACACACTGGAATTGTGATACAGTGAAATAATCTGTCTGTAAACAATTGTTGGAAAAATTACTTGTGTCATGCACAAAGTAGGTGTCCTAACCGACTTAACAAAACTATAGTTTATTGACAAGACATTTGTGGAGTGGTTGAAACACTTAGGTTGGAGTCATTAAATCTAGTTTATGTAAACTTCCGTCTTCAACTGTATGTATACATACATACATACATACATACATACATACATACGGCTTACGGTTTGGGGTTAGTGGTAGGGTTAGGGTTAGTTTAGTGTTTAAGTTAGGTGTTATTTAAAAAATATATATACGCCAAAAGGTCCTGCATTTTCTTTAAAACACAGCTGTGTGTGTGTGTGTGTGTGTGTGTGTGTGTGTGTGTGTGTGTGTGTGTGTGTGTGTGTGTGTCACCAAATCTCAACCCAATTCAACACTTATGGGTGATTCTGAAGCGGCGCCTGAGCGTTTTCCACCACAAACAACCCAAACAAAATGCTGGAGAATGGTGTTCACATCCCTCCAATAGAGTTCTAGACACTTGTAGAATCTATGCCAAGGTGCATTGAAGATGTTCTGGTAGCTTGCGTTGGCCCAGCGCCCTTTTAACTTCATGCGACGAGCAATCCCGTATCCGGGATCCTATTTATAGCCTCAAGCTCATTAGCATAACGCAACGTTAACTATTCATGAAAATCGCAAATGAAATGAAATAAATATATTTGCTCTCAAGCTTAGACGTTTGTTAACCTCTTAGACACCTTGGGGAAACGGCAGAAATTGTAGGCTCGTTCAGGGCGCATTCACAGCCATATAAGGAGACATTGGAAAACAGCGCTTCAAAAATTTTGCTCATTTCCTGTTTGAAGTTTCATCTTGGTTTCGCCTGTAGCATCAGTTCTGTTGCACTCACAGATAATATCTTTGCAGTTTTGGAAACGTCAGTGTTTTCTTTCCAAAGCTGTCAATTATATGCATAGTCGAGCATCTTTTCGCGACAAAATATCTTGTTTAAAACGGGAACGTTTTTTTATCCAAAAATGAAATACTGCCCCTAGAGTTCCAAGAGGTTAATACACGTTATGTTGGTGTTTCCTTTATTTTGGTAGTTACCTGTATGCGTCTCTTTCTCCTCCTCTCTCATGCTCATTCACTCTCTCTACTCTCTCTCACATCCCTCCATCCTCAGGCCGCCGGCTCAGCAGGAAGCCCTAGAGTGATGGATGACCACTGACAAGACGGAAAAATCCCAACAACCACAGAAGTTGAAGAGGAGAGAGGGAGACAGACGGAGGGAATGAAAGTGAAATAACACTACAGCTTCACAGGTGTCCGCAGCCTCAACACAACACACATTTTTGGTGGGCAGATTTAATATATTGGCATTCACCATGAGAGGTTCCACTGAGTTAAACATCTCCTTTGGTTGAGGGTGAGCATTTGCTGGCAGAGCAGGCAGACAGCAGCTGTAGACTGTGAACTTGTATTGCAACCGAAGAAGAGTCAGCAACTTTATTTTTTCTTCCTGGTCTGAACATTATTATTTTGGAGGGAGATATAGTTAGTTTGTGGCTTGAAGAGGGACCGTATTCTGTACAAGTTAATGATTTAAAATGTTAAAATTTAAAGACCTATCAAACCACAAGCGTTAGTCATAACTTTGTCATCATATTCTTGACACAAAGGGTGATATACTGTATCTGTTGTAAACATGGCAGAGAAATTCACTTTAGTCAACTCCTCTCCAATCCACATTGACGGCTCAATCAGCAGGGGTCTGCTGGGTATTCAGACATCACACACAACTCTCCTGGTTCTCAGGCAGGTCCTGGCAGGCCACGCAAACTCAGAGAGAACAGTTCAGAGACTCAAGCTGTGGTCAAAGTCTAGGGGATTGCTGGTAAACTGAACAAAGAGTTTCACATCAGCTCCCTAAAGTCCACTACTCAACATGTCTGTTCCACTTTCCTTGTCCCCTTGACCCTTTCCTTGTCCCCTGTCCTTTTCCCCTTATTCCCTGTCCTTGTCCCCTGTCCTTGTCCCTTGTCCCCTGTCCTTGTCCCCTGTCCTTGTCCCCTGTTTTTGTCCCCTTATCCCCTGTCCTTGTTCCCTGTTTTTGTCCCCTTATCCCCTGTCCTTGTTCCCTGTACTTTCCCCCTTATTCCCTGTCCTTGTCCCCTGTCCTTTTCCCCTTGTTTCCTGTCCCCTGTCCTTTTCCCCTGTCCTTGTCCCGTCCTTTTCCCCTTGTTCCCTGTCCTTGTCCCCTGTCCTTGTCCCGTCCTTTTCCCCTTGTTCCCTGTCCTTGTCCCCTGTCCTTGTCCCCTGTCCTTTTCCCCTTGTTCCCTGTCCTTGTCCCCTTTCATTTCCCCCTTGTTCCCTGTCCTTGTCCCCTTTCATTTCCCCCTTGTTCCCTGTCCTTGTCCCCTTTCATTTCCCACTTGTTCCCTGTCCTTGTCCCCTTTCATTTTCCCCTTGTTCCCTGTCCTTGTCACCTGTCCTTTTCCCCTTGTTCCCTGTCCTTGTCCCCTTTCCTTTTCCCCTTGTTCCCTGTCCCCTTTCCTTTTCCCCTTGTTCCCTGTCCCCTTTCCTTTTCCCATTGTTCCCTGTCCCCTTTCCTTTTCCCCTTGTTCCCTGTCCCCTTTCCTTTTCCCCTTGTTCCCTGTCCCCTTTCCTTTTCCCCTTGTTCCCTGTCCTTGTCCCCTTTCCTTTTCCCCTTCTACCCTGTCCTTTACATTTACATTACATTTAAGTCATTTGGCAGACGCTCTTATCCAGAGCGACTTACCCTGTCCTTTCCTATATGCCCGGGGTATTGAAATCCTACCCTAGAAGGTCTGGACTATTGGTGGTTTTCGATTCAACCTAATATTTAATTGCACCCACCTGGTGTACAATGTCTAAATCAGTCCCTGATTAGAGGGGAAGAATGGAAAAAAAGCAGTGGAAATGGCGTCAAGGTTCAGATGTGAATTTGAGGGATCCATACACCAAATCCTCACGACTATATCATTCCTCCCCCTGTCCCCTGTCCCCTTCCCACCATACCCTTCCAACTTTATCTTATACACCCCAGCCCTAATACTCTCTCCACTACACTACTATACCCCAGAGCCCCAGGTTTCCTGAATTATGCTCTTTATCCTACCCCAGCCCTAATACTCTCTCCACTACACTACTATACCCCAGAGCCCCAGGTTTCCTGACTTATGCTCTTTATCCTACCCCAGCCCTAATACTCTCTCCACTACACTACTATACCCCAGAGCCCCAGGTTTCCTGACTTATGCTCTTTATCCTACCCCAGCCCTAATACTCTCTCCACTACACTACTATACCCCAGAGCCCCAGGTTTCCTGAATTATGCTCTTTATCCTACCCCAGCCCTAATACTCTCTCCACTACACTACTATACCCCAGAGCCCCAGGTTTCCTGAATTATGCTCTTTATCCTACCCCAGCCCTAATACTCTCTCCACTACACTACTATACCCCAGAGCCCCAGGTTTCCTGAATTATGCTCTTTATCCTACCCCAGCCCTAATACTCTCTCCACTACACTACTATACCCCAGAGCCCCAGGTTTCCTGAATTATGCTCTTTATCCTACCCCAGCCCTAATACTCTCTCCACTACACTACTATACCCCAGAGCCCCAGGTTTCCTGACTTATGCTGTTTATCCTACCCCAGCCCTAATACTCTCTCCACTACACTACTATACCCCAGAGCCCCAGGTTTCCTGAATTATGCTCTTTATCCTACCCCAGCCCTAATACTCTCTCCACTACACTACTATACCCCAGAGCCCCAGGTTTCCTGAATTATGCTCTTTATCCTACCCCAGCCCTAATACTCTCTCCACTACACTACTATACCCCAGAGCCCCAGGTTTCCTGACTTATGCTGTTTATCCTACCCCAGCCCTAATACTCTCTCCACTACACTACTATACCCCAGAGCCCCAGGTTTCCTGAATTATGCTCTTTATCCTACCCCAGCCCTAATACTCTCTCCACTACACTACTATACCCCAGAGCCCCAGGTTTCCTGAATTATGCTCTTTATCCTACCCCAGCCCTAATACTCTCTCCACTACACTACTATACCCCAGAGCCCCAGGTTTCCTGAATTATGCTCTTTATCCTACCCCAGCCCTAATACTCTCTCCACTACACTACTATACCCCAGAGCCCCAGGTTTCCTGAATTATGCTCTTTATCCTACCCCAGCCCTAATACTCTCTCCACTACACTACTATACCCCAGAGCCCCAGGTTTCCTGAATTATGCTCTTTATCCTACCCCAGCCCTAATACTCTCTCCACTACACTACTATACCCCAGAGCCCCAGGTTTCCTGAATTATGCTCTTTATCCTACCCCAGCCCTAATACTCTCTCCACTACACTACTATACCCCAGAGCCCCAGGTTTCCTGAATTATGCTCTTTATCCTACCCCAGCCCTAATACTCTCTCCACTACACTACTATACCCCAGAGCCCCAGGTTTCCTGAATTATGCTCTTTATCCTACCCCAGCCCTAATACTCTCTCCACTACACTACTATACCCCAGAGCCCCAGGTTTCCTGAATTATGCTCTTTATCCTACCCCAGCCCTAATACTCTCTCCACTACACTACTATACCCCAGAGCCCCAGGTTTCCTGAATTATGCTCTTTATCCTACCCCAGCCCTAATACTCTCTCCACTACACTACTATACCCCAGAGCCCCAGGTTTCCTGAATTATGCTCTTTATCCTACCCCAGCCCTAATACTCTCTCCACTACACTACTATACCCCAGAGCCCCAGGTTTCCTGAATTATGCTCTTTATCCTACCCCAGCCCTAATACTCTCTCCACTACACTACTATACCCCAGAGCCCCAGGTTTCCTGAATTATGCTCTTTATCCTACCCCAGCCCTAATACTCTCTCCACTACACTACTATACCCCAGAGCCCCAGGTTTCCTGAATTATGCTCTTTATCCTACCCCAGCCCTAATACTCTCTCCACTACACTACTATACCCCAGAGCCCCAGGTTTCCTGAATTATGCTCTTTATCCTACCCCAGCCCTAATACTCTCTCCACTACACTACTATACCCCAGAGCCCCAGGTTTCCTGAATTATGCTCTTTATCCTACCCCAGCCCTAATACTCTCTCCACACCAGACTACTGCCACTCCTCTCTGCACATGCCTCTCATTATTAACAGTATAGTTAATTGAGGTGATTTCAGTCATGGTGTTCAGGTCTGGCTCATAAATAACAGGCTGACAGGCTGAGGGTCACATTAGAGGAATGAAATGTGTCTGGTCCTAATGCAGGACGTATGTTTCCCCTCAGGACACACACACACACACACATGCACACACACACACACACACATACACACACACACACACACACTTCCTCGCCCGAGAGAGTCTCTGCCTTAAGATGTATCTAAACAGATGCTCATTTGATTGAAGTAACTAAATCATTCCCGACACTGAATGGCTATAGCTTATATCTGAAATTTAGAAACACATTTTATTGATTGACACAGGGCTCTTTTACCGGGAGCTGTTCATTCCTGCCACATGCTTGTCCAATTGATATACCGGTTCAATGGATTCTGGAATACCAGTTTATAATTTGAAACAAAAAGTGTGTTTCCTGGAATACTTCTGGAAGTTAAAAAAAAGTGACCTATACCAAACCACATGAGGAGAGAAAGGAATCTTTTCAAACATGTCAAACATCTCACATGCATGAGGCTATTAAAATGACATTGATTCGCAAGGTCCTGGAACTCTGGCTGGGTGCATATTGTGAACACATGGAATTATATGTTCAGTCCGCTTGTGATAAACACTTTGGGCATGTTGTCCACGTATAGAAAAATAGAAAGTGTGCGTGCGTGCGTGCGTGCGTGCGTTAGTGCCTGCATGGCTTTGTGTGCGGACACATGTGCAGAGCGAAATGGCAGAAATCAGGCAATCAAAAGTCTATCGTGCTAAACGCTGAACTTACATCTTGGCCAGGCTCGTATATGTCTTCATTCTATTGCAGCATGCTGTAGAAGAAAAGCCCTGGTAATCATATAACCATAATGTGTAACATGCTGCCCAGACCGCTCTCGCGCTTGCGTCTGCATGCGCCATCGCGCCCATGTTGATTTTGTCCACCCACACCAGATGCGATTAGGACACGCAGGTTGAAATATCAAAACAAACTCTGAACCAACTATATTAATTTGGGGACAGGTCGAAAAGCATTAAACATTTATGCCAATGTAGCTAGGTAGCTACTACTCCGACAATGAATCTACATATAAAAGGGGAAACCGAGTGTGTTTCTAGTAATCTCTTCTCCTTCAGGCTTCTTCTTCTTTGGACTTTATATGGCTGTTGACAACCAACTTTAAGATGTATTACCACCTCGTACTGGACTGGAGTGTGGACCTCAGTTCAACTTTCAATCACCCACGTGGATATGTGCTCCTAAAAACCAATGAGGAGATGGGATAGGCGGGATTTGCAGCGCAAATAGTTCTATTTTGGCGCCTGGTTACGCAGACGCTCATTGACACGCGTGAGCAGTGTGTGTGCAATGATTGAATACATGTATGTGTACATTTTTTTTTTGCAATGCGAGTGGTGAGGTCAGCACGCAACTTTTAAAGGAAGAACCACAGTAAGGGTGAAACTGCTCACTCTGAGAAAACATACCTATCTCGCTATTTTTTATTTATTTTATTTTTTATTTCACCTTTATTTAACCAGGTAGGCTAGTTGTGAACAAGTTCTCATTTGCAACTGCGACCTGGCCAAGATAAAGCGTAGCAATTCGACACATACAACACAGAGTTACACATGGAATAAACAAAACATACAGTCAGTAATACAGTAGAACAAAAGAAAACAAAGTCTATATACAGTGAATGCAAATGAGGTAAGATAAGGGAGGTAAGGAAATAAATAGGCCATGGTGGCAAAGTAATTACAATATAGCAATTAAACACTGGAATGGTAGATGTGCAGAAGATGAATGTGCAAATGGAGATACTGGCTACTAGCTTCAGAGATTTTTGCAGTTCGTTCCAGTCATTGGCAGCAGAGAACTGGACGGAAAGACGACCAAAGGAGGAATTGGTTATGGGGGTGACTAGTGAGATATACCTGCTGGAGCGCGTGCTACGAGTGGGTGCTGCTATGGTGACCAGTGAGCTGAGATAAGGTGGGGCTTTACCTAGCAGAGACTTGTAGATAACCTGTAGCCAGTGGGTTTGGCGACGAGTATAAAGTGAGGGCCAACGGGAGCGTACAGGTCGCAATGGTGGGTAGTATATGGGGCTTTTGGTGACAAAACAGATGGTACTGTGATAGACTGCATCCAGTTTGTTGAGTAGAGTGTTGGAGGCTATTTTATAGATGACATCGCCAAAGTAGAGGATCGGTAGGATGGTCAGTTTTACGAGGGTATGTTTGGCAGCATGAGTGAAGGATTTCATTTTGGATTGGAGATGCTTAACCTCTTGAAACTCCCCATCCCGGATCCGGGATTGTGACTAAGCCTCAGGCTCATTAGCATAACGCAACGTTAACGATTTCTGAAAATCGCAAATAAAATTAAAATAATGCGTTTGCTCTCAAGCTTAGCCTTTTCTTAACAACACTGTCATCTCAGATTTTCAAAATATGCTTTTGAACCATAGAAATTGACTAATTTGTGTAAGAGTATGCAAAGCTAGCATAGCATTTTGTGTAGCATGTAGCACGCAACATTTTCACAAAAGCCAGATAACCAAATAAATAAAATCATTTACCTTTGAAGAGCTTCTGATGTTTTCAATGAGGAGACTCCCAGCCACATACCAGATGCGCAGTGTTTCCTGAAAGCGTCTGTGTGTAGGAGAAATCGTTCCGTTTTCTACATTGCGCCTGGCTACCGAAACGAACCGAAAATGCAGTCACCTACAACGTGAAACTTTTTCCGGATTAACTACATAATATCGACCGAAACATGGCAAACGTTGTTTGGAATCAATCCTCAAGGTGTTTTTTCACATATCTCTTCATTGACATGCAGTTCGTGGAAGCTTGCTTCTCTCTCTGTGCCCCATGGAAAAATACTGGCAGGTGACTTTTGCGCACCAATTTCGGCGCAGGACACCGGGCGGACACGTGGTAAATGTGGTCTCTTATGGTCAATCTTCCAACGATCTGCCTACAAATACGTCACAATGCTGCAGACACCTTGGGGAAACGACAGAAAGGGCAGACTCATTCCTCTTGCGTTCACAGCCATATAAGGAGATCATGAAAGACAGAGCCTCAAAAATCCTTGTCATTTCCTGGATGCCAAGTTATCTTGGTTTTGCCTGAAGCTCACGTTAAAGGGCACGCACAGAGAAGATATTTGTATTTCTGGACACGTTTTCTTTCGAACAGTAGCAATTATATGCATAGTCGAGCATCTTTTTGTGACAAAATATCTTGTTTAAAACGGGAACGTTTTTCTTCCAAAAATGAAATAGCGCCACCATAAGTGTAAGAGGTTAACGTGAGTCTGGAAGGAGAGTTTACAGTCTAACCAGACATCTAGGTATTTGTATACGTATTCTAAGTCAGAGCAGTCCAGAGTAGTGCTGGACGGGCTAGCAGGTGCGGGCAGTGATCGGCTGAATCTCTCTCTCTCTCTCTCTCTCTCTCTCTCTCTCTCTCTCTCTGAGCTTTGGAGGAAGGTTGTGCTGTTTATCACCAATGTCATATTCGCTGAGGAAAACACTTGATTAGAGTCACATTACATTGTCACAGTGAAAAGATCAAACAGTTTGTAAAACAATGTGTGAAAAAAAAGCAGAATGGGGATGGAAGGATGGAGAGAGAGAAGAAAACAGCACGCTGAAGCTTCAAACTGGAAGACAAGATGTTTTGATTTTCACATGTGGATAAAAAAAATCCCAGTTTCTGGCATAAACAGTGTCAACTCCTTTTGATCAGAACGTTTTCAAGCAGTTCACAGATGTGAGAATTCCTCTCTCTGTTTCTGTGTACACTTGTTTGCAGACACAGATGCACCCCCCCCCTCACACACTATATATACACACACATATACATATATACACACACACACACACACATATATATATATATACAGTGGGGCAAAAAAGTATTTAGTCAGCCACCAATTGTGCAAGTTCTCCCACTTAAAAAGATGAGAGAGGCCCGTCATTTTCATCATAGGTACACTTCAACTATGACAGACGAAATGAGGACAAAAAAGCAAGATTTCTGGCTCTCACAGACCTGTAATTTCTTCTTTAAGAGGCTACAGAGGCTCTGTCCTCCACTTGGTACCAGTATTAATGTCACCTGTTTGAACTTGTTATCAGTATAAAAGACACCTGTCCACAACCTCAAACAGTCACACTCCAAACTCCACTATGGCCAAGACCAAAGAGCTGTCAAAGGACACCAGAAACAAAATTGTAGACCTGCACCAGGCTGGGAAGACTGAATCTGTAATAGGTAAGCAGCTTGGTTTGAAGAAATCAACTGTGGGAGCAATTATTAGGAAATGGAAGACGTACAAGACCACTGATAATCTCCCTCGATCTGGGGCTCCATGCAAGATCTCACCCCGTGGGGTCAAAATGATCACAAGAATGGTGAGCAAAAATCCCAGAACCACACTGGACCTAGTGAATGACCTGCAGAGAGCTGGGACCAACGTAGCAAAGCCTACCATCAGTAACACACTACGCCGCCAGGGACTCAAATCCTGCAGTGCCAGACGTGTCCCCCTGCTTAAGCCAGTACATGTCCAGGCCCGTCTGAAGTTTGCTAGAGAGCATTTGGATGATCCAGAAGAAGATTGGGAGAATGTCTTATGGTCAGATGAAACCAAAATATAACTTTTTGGTAAAAACTCAACTCGTCGTGTTTGGAGGACAAAGAATGCTGAGTTGCATCCAAAGAACACCATACCTACTGTGAAGCATGGGGGTGGAAACATCATGCTTTGGGGCTATTTTTCTGTAAAGGGACCAGGACGACTGATCCGTGTAAAGGAAAGAATGAATGGGGCCATGTATCGTGAGATTTTCAGTGAAAACCTCCTTCCATCAGCAAGGGCATTGAAGATGAAACGTGGCTGGGTCTTTCAGCATGACAATAATCCCAAACACGCCGCCCGGGCAACGAAGGAGTGGCTTTGTGAGAAGCATTTCAAGGTCCTGGAGTGGCCTAGCCAGTCTCCAGATCTCAACCCCATAGAAAATCTTTGGAGGAAGTTGAAGTCCTTGTTGCCCAGCAACAGCCCCAAAACATCACTGCTCTAGAGGAGATCTGCATGGAGGAATGGGCCAAAATACCAGCAACAGTGTGTGAAAAAGACTTACAGAAAACGTTTGACTTCTGTCATTGCCAACAAAGGGTATATAACAAAGTATTGAGATAAACTTTTGTTATTGACCAAATACTTATTTTCCACCATAATTTGCAAATAAATTAATCTAAAATCCTACAATGTGATTTTCTGGATCTTTTTTTCTCATTTTGTCTATCATAGTTGAAGTGTACCTATGATGAAAATTACAGGCCTTGCTCATCTTTTTAAGTGGGAGAACTTGCACAATTGGTGGCTGACTAAATACTTTTTTGCCCCACTGTGTGTGTGTGTGTGTGTGTGTGTGTGTGTGTGTGTGTGTGTGTGTGTGTGTGTGTGTGTGTGTGTGTGTGTGTGTGAGTGTGTGTGTGTACACAATCAGATGTTGATCATACCACGATGCTCACTTATCGAAGTGTAATGGAACTGTACATGTCTACAATGGTCATCAAAGGTGACGGGATCTGTGTGTGGGTTCTACAGACACACACAAACACACGCACACACACACACATGCGAACAAGTGCAATCACCCAGACACACTCGCTCTCACACGCACACGCACACACACACACATATGACTCCTGTTGTTAGTTCAAAGGGACTGTGTTTTAAGTATTAATGTCTCATATATTCACAGCTATGTTTACACAAGCCCAACAAGTGATTACACACTGTAAACCTACATGCCATTTGATACCATATGAGGTCAGAGTGAGAAAATGTGTGTGTGTGTGTGTGTGTGTGTGTGTGTGTGTGTGTGTGTGTGTGTGTGTGTGTGTGTGTGTGTGTGTGTGTGTGCATGCATGCTGGCCAGGTCGCTCAAGATTCAAGGTGAAATTCGACGTCCATCCAGGTATCCAGGACGTTGGGAGATTACTTATAAACCGTCCACTAGGGGCAACGGTGAGGCGTATTACCATCAAGTAGGCTTGCTGTAAGCCGCAAGCTCCGGGTCTGAGGGTCACATGTTCAATCCCAGTGCTAGAACCTTTTTCCTGACATTTTTCTTACCATTAACTTAACCATTCAGATGTAATACCTAAACTTAACCGTATAGATTTTTCTGTTGTAACCCTATCCCAAACCTAAAAACCAAAACTTAACCGTCAAAAATGTGACATTTAGAGAAACTTTGAATGTTGGTGTGTGTGTGTGTGTGTGTGTGTGTGTGTGTGTGTATTGTGTGAAGGTACATGAATATGTACAGAAAGTATTCAGAGCACTTGACTTTCTGCAGCATTGAAGGTCCCCAAGAATACAGTGGCTTCTTAAATGGAAGACGTTTGGAAGCACTAAGAGTCTTCCTAGAGCTGGCTGCCTGCCAAACTGAGCAAGGGCCTTGGTCATGGAGGTAGCCAAGAAGCCTATGGTCACTCTGACAGAGCTCCAGAGTTCCTCTGTGGAGATGGGAGAACCTTCCAGAAGGACAACCATCTCTGCAGCACTCTACCAATCAGGCCTTTGTGGTAGAGTGACCAGACCGAAGCCACTCCTCAGTAAAAGGCACATGACAGTAGCAGGGACTGGGAGACTAGTCAGGGTTGAGGGAAAGATGAACGGAGCAAAGTACAGAGAGATCCTTAATGAAAACCTACTCCAGAGTGCTCAGGACCTCAGACTGGGGCGAAGGTTCACCTTCCAACAGGACAAAGACCCTAATCACACAGCCAAGACAATGCAGGAGTGGCTTCAGGACAAGTCTCTGGATGTCCTTGATTGGCCCAGCCAGAACCCTGACTTGAACCAGATCGAACATCCCTGGAGAGACATGAAAATAGCTGTGCAGCGACTCTCCCCATCCAACTGGACAGAGCTTGAGAGGGTCTACAGTGAAGAATGGGAGCAATTCTCCAAATACAGGTGTGCCAAGCTTGTAGCGCCATGCCCAAGAAGACTCGAGGCTGTAATTGCTGCAAAGGGTGCTTCGACAAAGTACTGAGTAAAGGTTCTGAAAAAAAAGGTGTTGCTTTGTCATTATGGGGTGATGTGTATAGATTGATGAGGATTTTAATTTTATTCTATACATTTTAGAATAAGGATGTAAGGTAACAAAATGTGGAAAAGGGAAGGGGTCTGAATACTTTCCGAATGCCCTGTATGTTGCGTACAAGAAAGTGAACTGTAGCATAAAATACTTTAGGTCTGCTTAATGTCTCCAACATCCTCAGAAACAGCCATGATTCTCTTCACAGGTACTAACATCTGTCTCACACACACACCAGATGCACTCGGTATATTTGCTTTCCGCTCAGGCTGGCATGTTCTGTCATATCCATCCCTCAACTCTGCTATATGTGACCGGAATCTGTCCATAAATACACACATGACGATTCACACAAAAAATCTATCTTTCCCTACAGAAACAAGACTGTAGAAACAGCATTCTACCATGACATTTTTACACCAACACCGAGGGGGCCAGTAAGGACTAAGTTCCGTCGACCTCTCACTAAAAGGCTGAGGGAGATGGAGCCTCTCCTGACCATCGAGGACTTCATGGACCAGAAGTGGGCCCCTGTCAGCTCAGTGCTCTATGAGGCAACGGCCCACTCCATAGGCTACAGAGGTAGGAAACATTTGGACTGGTTCGATGACAACTCGGATACAATCACAACCTTACTGGACAATATGCACAAAGTGCACATGGCTACTCTCAACAACCCCACATCTGCTACCCTCCGCAAGCAATGGTGAATGCCAACAACCTTGCATTCTCTGCAGAACAAATGGTGGACAAATAAGGCACAGGAAATTCAAATTTACACTGACAAAAATGACATGCACAATTTCTACAACTCAGTTAAATCTAGCTATGGTTCTAGAAGCTGCTCCGCAAACCCTTTGAAAACAGCTGACGGTCTTACTCTTGAAGGACCAAAAACAGATTCTGTCAAGGTGGGCTGCCACTTTGAAGCCCTACTCAACAAGTGCTCTCCAACAGACCACTCCATCTTGAAGAACTGCCTGTCCATCCACCCCTCCAAGACCTCAACCATCCGTCAAACGTTCAAGAGGTGTTATCAGATATTGGTTCCCTCAAAAACATGACTCCTGGCACTGACAGTATCCCGGCAAAAGTACTTCAGCAGGGAGGATACTTCCGCACCAGAACGCTCCACCAGTATATCAATGAGGGTTGGGACCGGGAGATCGTACACCAACAATGGTGAGATCTAAACATGTTCAACATCTATAAGAACAAGGGTGACAAGTTCATCTGCAGCAACAGTTGTGGGATATATCCCTTCTGGCTGTTGCCGTCAAGGTCCTGGCCAAGGTTATGCTACACAGGCTGGTGGATAAAATCATAGAGGAACTGCTGCCAGAGGCACAGTGCAGCTACAGTCCTGACCTTACATACCCTACAGTCCTGACCCTACAGACCCTACAGTCCTGACCCTACAGTCCTGACCCTACAGACCCTACAGTCCTGACCCTACAGTCCAGACCTACAGTCCAGACCCTACAGACCCTACAGTCAAGACCCTACAGACCATACAGGCCTGATCCTACAGTCCTGACCCTACAGTCCTGACCCTACAGACCCTACAGGCCTGACCCTACAGTCCTGACACTACAGACCCTACAGGCCTGACCCTACAGTCCTGACACTATAGACCCTACAGGCCTGACCCTACAGACCCTACAGGCCTGACCCTACAGGCCTGACCCTACAGACCTGACCCTACAGACCTGACCCTACAGACCCGACAGACCCTACAGTCCTGACCATACAGTCCTGACCATACAGTCCTGACCCTACAGGCCTGACCCTACAGTCCTGACCCTACAGACCCCCTCAGCACCTCCAGACCCCCTGCAGTACCTCCAGACCCCCTCAGTACCTCCAGACCCCCTGCAGTACCTCCAGACCCCCTGCAGTACCTCCAGACCCCCTCAGTACCTTCAGACCCCCTCAGTACCTCCAGACCCCCTCAGTACCTCCAGACCCCCTCAGTACCTCCAGACCCCCTCAGTACATCCAGACCACCTCAGTACCTCCAGACCACCTCAGTACCTCCAGACCCCCTGCAGTACCTCCAGACCCCCTCAGTACATCCAGACCCCCTCAGTACATCCAGACCACCTCAGTACATCCAGACCACCTCAGTACATCCAGACCACCTCAGTACCTCCAGACCAGTTAGTACCTCCAGACCCCCTCAGTACCTCCAGACCCCCTGCAGTACCTCCAGACCCCCTGCAGTACCTCCAGACCCCCGCAGTACCTCCAGACCCCCGCAGTACCTCCAGACCCCCGCAGTACCTCCAGACCCCTGCAGTACCTCCTGTAATATATCTCCAGACCCCCTGCAGTACCTCCTGTAATATACCTCCAGACCACCTGCAGTACCTCCAGACCCCCTCAGCACCTCCAGACCACTTGCAGTACCTCCTGTAATGTACCTCTGGATCCCCTCAGTACCTCCTGCAATATACCTCTGGATCCCCTCAGTGCCTCTGGATCCCCTGCAGTACCTCTGGATCCCCTGCAGTACCTCTGGATCCCCTGCAGTACCTCTGGATCCCCTGCAGTACCTCTGGATCCCCTGCAGTACCTCTGGATCCCCTGCAGTACCTCTGGATCCCCTGCAGTACCTCTGGATCCCCTGCAGTACCTCTGGCTCCCCTCACTACCTCTGGCTCCCCTCACTACCTCTGGATCCCCTGCAGTACCTCTGGATCCCCTGCAGTACCTCTGGATCCCCTGCAGTACCTCTGGATCCCCTGCAGTACCTCTGGATCCCCTGCAGTACCTCTGGATCCCCTGCAGTACCTCTGGATCCCCTGCAGTACCTCTGGATCCCCTCAGTACCTCTGGATCCCCTCAGTACCTCTGGATCCCCTGCAGTACCTCTGGATCCCCTGCAGTACCTCTGGATCCCCTGCAGTACCTCTGGATCCCCTGCAGTACCTCTGGATCCCCTCAGTACCTCTGGATCCCCTCAGTACCTCTGGATCCCCTCAGTACCTCTGGATCCCCTGCAGTACCTCTGGATCCCCTGCAGTACCTCTGGATCCCCTGCAGTACCTCTGGATCCCCTGCAGTACCTCTGGATCCCCTGCAGTACCTCCTGTAATATACCTCTGGATCCCCTCAGTACCTCCTGTAATATACCTCTGGACCCCAGTTGAATACCCCTGATATATAGTGTACAAGAAAGTGAACTGTAAAATAATTGAATTAATAATAAATAATTTAGGTCTGCTCAATCTTCAAAAACAGCCATGATTCTCTTCACAGATACTAACATCTGTGTCTCACACAAACACACACACACACGCACACACACACACACACACAGATGCACTCGGTATGTTTGCTTTCCACCCACATTTGCATGATCCGCCATATCTATCCCTCACAATATGTGTTAGGAAGCTGTCCAAAAATACACACATGACGATTCACAAAAAAATCTCTTTCCCTACAGAAACAAGACTGTAGAAACACCATCCCACCATGACGTTTTTACACCAATATAGACCTTCCTCAACCCTAAAACATGGATCCGGACATAGCCTCGGAACATAAGCTGCTTCAAGGTCACAGGTTAAATGTCTGAAACCGAAGGTGTCAACTAGACATACACTCTTAGAAAAACGGGTTCATAAGGGGTTCTTCCTGCTAATACAGAAAGCACACTTAAAACCCTACAGAGCAAAGCAATGCAGTTGTAGAATCACTCCGGCTAGGAAAAACTCCCTAGAAAGGCATTAACCCAGGAGGAGCCCTTTAAGGATCTTGATAGCACCTTTCTAGATATATCTAGATCTAGAGTGTAGTTAGTCAGTTGTAACTAAGTGCTGTCAAAATATAGACAGCTAGGACAACACTGAGCGTGGCAAAGGTTCACTGCACCCTAAGAGAAAGGATCAACTAAGGGAGCATCTGGAGTGAAAGTGAGAGAGTTAAGAAAATCCTGTCATTTTTTCAGAAAATTAGCACAGAAGCCAGTAAATTTCTGTATATTTACAAGACTGTAAAAAAGTAAATGCTACTGTTGTCATAATGAATAAATTAATGACTCATTAAGGAGGATGGGGTTTGTATTTCACAGTATTTTACTGTAATTACATGGGATTGGTGCAAGCAGGTTGGCTGCTAGGTAATTATACACTGAGTACACCAAACATTAGGAACACATTCCTAATATTGGGTGGCACCCCCCCTCCCCTCAATTGTTTCAAGGCTTCTAAACCCAGCTTTACCTTGTCTCCTCCCCTTCATCCACATTGATAGAAGTGAATTTAACAAGTGACATCAATAAGGGACCACAGCTTAAACCTGAATTCACCTGGTCAGTCTATGTCATGGAAAGAGCAGGTGTTCTTAATGTTTTGTATACTCAGTGTATATTACAGCATATTGATGAATATTTTGTGTTTTGTATCACTAGCACTCCTAGAGGCCTTAACAGGCATTCCAACTGACAGTGTGACTACAGGCCAAAACAGACCAAAAGGACATGGAAAAATACTTAATAATTAAAGGCGAAATACAATTTTTTACAACCAACTCTGTATTTAGGATGTAAATGGCATGTTATAGAAGTGTACAGATATATTTTTTTAGATTTCACTTTTTGAGAATCTTAAGCCAACCAGCAATACACTGTTAAAAAAAGTAGTTTGGGGGTGCAGATACAAAGGCTCCAAAAACACCCAAATAAGGAGGGGGGTCAACGCTTAGGAACATTAGCTTAGATAAAATACACATCTTAACAATATTTATTCTACATTCATGGAGGTAGTGTGGGAAACATCTCATAATGACATATCTAGATTCAATCTACACAAGGCCTAGTTTGAAATCAGATATGTCTCTTTACACCAGGCCTGGGCAATTCCAGTCCTCGGGGGCTTGATCTGTGTCACACTTTACCCCCATCCTTAGCAAACACAGCTGATTTAAACTAATTGCATTTTTAACTGAAGCTCATGATTAGGTGATTATTGGAGTCAGGTATGTTAGCTGGGGCAAAACTGTGACACCAATCAGGTCCCCGAGGACTGGAGTTGCCCAGGCCTGCTTTACACTATACAAGGCCTAGTTTGAATCGAGATGTGTCTCTTTACACTATACAAGGCCTAGTTTGAATCAAGATCTGTCTCTTTACACTGTACAAGGCCTAGAGAGAGAGAGAGACTAACAGGGATAGAGAAAAAAATTAAAAGTAAGCTGGGACATGATAGGGGGTGAGAGTAGGGGGAAGGATGAGACAGGAGGTTAGGGGTGCGAGGAGAGGGTCTGTACTGTCTGAGACAGTCTGGTCTGGGTTTCCTGCCAGAGGAGACAAAGGGGGAGGTAGGGGTGATGAGGGGTGAAGGTGACCTTGATTTTGCCTGGTCTGAGCTGGTATGTTTTCACAGTGTGTGTGTGTGTGTGTGTGCGTGCCATGATTTATAGCTCTAACAAGCTTAGCTCAGCAGCGAGGTCAATCAAGATTAACGTCGAAATTTGACATTTATCCTATGTCCTGAGGATGTCGGGAAATGCCTTCAAACGAAGCCACTAGGGGCAAAAGTGAGCACTAGTACAATCAAGTAGGCTTGTATTTTGCCTGAGGTTGGTGGATGGTGTCTGTGACTCAATCAGAAGGTTGTGTGTTTGATCCCAACAGCAGACACTTTTTTTTTAAACTATTTTTTTTAACCCTAGACCTTAACCTTTACCTTTAACCATTCAGAATGAGTGACTAAACTTAATATTTAACTCTATCCCAAACCTTAACCCTTACCTTAACTTTTATCTTAACCCTTACCGTAACCCTTATCTTAACCATTCAGAATGAGTGACTAAACATAACTATTAACTTCGAAATTTGAAATGATACAGAGCGGCAGGAGCTACAAAAACACTTGGAAATTTGACATTTGGAGCGACTTCAAAATTGGATTAATGGAGAACGTGGGCGAACGTCTTATTCTGCAGTGAGCCTGTGAGAGCTTTTTGAGGTCAGAGGTCAGACTGTAGAGTGGAAAAGGATGGAGAGGGGCTGTTAAAGGGACTACGTCCGCCACCTGCCTACACACACACATGCACGTGCACACACACACACACACACACGCACATGCACGTGCACACACACACACGCCCACACACACACACAGTTGGGCTGATTGTTGCCAGACCTTACTTAAACACTTCCCCAGTGCCCTGTTACCCTCCCCACTAAACCACTACAGAGACAGGGTAACCATGAGGGCTTGTTCCAATTCTTTACAGTTAAAGGATGTTCTGGAATTAAACTTTGACAAATTAGTTTTTCAGTTCAAGGCAATGTATAACGTAAATACTTACCAAAAAGTAATTGAATTGAGCCTTTACAGGGGACCCAGCTGCCATACTTGGACCACTACAGGTCTTACTTAAACAGTATTCATCAGACATCCACAGCATGTGCCAGCGCATACAGGCTAGAGAGAAGAGGAGGCTTCTTTCCTGCAGATCTCTGTACAAAGCTGAGGTCATTCCAATACTGTTTCTATCTCTCATCTTACAGACGTTACTGGTGCTCCCCAACAAGCTATTTTCCATTTGTCAGTTTAGAAGCAATAGAAACGAGGTACAGAAACATGCCAACTGAAGAAAGGACCATACCATTTCCACAATGATAAGCTAGCTAATATCTTGTTTAAGAATCAAGCCCCGTATGTTTGTCTCTGTGATTTGCGTGAGACGGTCCAGCAGGTTTGTAAGCTGCTCGATGAAAATGTTATGTGAGCAAGCCCTGACCCAGAAAATCATCTTAGAGCAAATAAAGTCCTTCTGCTTGGCTTCTCCTTTACTCCCTACCATTTACAGAGATAACACAGCCATGGCACCTGCTCAATAACAACACACTCATGCACACACACACACACACATGCCACACACACACGCACGTATGCACTAAGCACACACACACACAGCAGACTGCAGAGGGAGAGCGACAGGAAATAAATCTTTCTCCTGAATTATTTTATGGGAAGAGAGTCTGAAGTAAAATATTACTCCTTTCCTAATGTTTGTGTAAAAGAAAGGGAACTTTAATGCAGAATTCATTCTCTTAACGAACAATTAAATACAAAGATGGAACACACCATAGCGTCCCATTTAATCATTATGCTATAAATGTCTGTCACGCCCCGACCTTAGAGAGCCTTGTTTATTCTCTATTTGGTTAGGTCAGGGTGTGACTTGGGTGGGCAAATCTATGTTTCTATTTCTTTGTTGGCCTAGTATGGTTCCCAATCAGAGGCAGCTGTTTATTGTTGTCTCTGATTGGGGATCATACTTAGGCAGCCCTTTTTCCCACCTAAGATTGTGGGATCTTGTTTGTGTGTAGTTGCTTTCTGCACTGCATGTTGACTTACGTTTGTTTTTGTATTTTGTTGTTTTTCAGTGTAATTTTAATAAAAGTAAAATGTACACCTACCACGCTGCACCTTGGTCCGAGCATCCTTACAACGACGATCGTGACAATGTCACTATAATTCCCTATAAATTTCTATACATTATAGGATCTCTATGTCCTTACTTCTCATGAATTCACTGCTTTGTTAATGTAGTACATAACCGGAGCAGAATGTGTCTCCTGATTTCTTTATTAATATGACTGATCATAAATCAATCGGTCAAATAGTATTTGAGCGGCTCTTTTTTCAAACTGACATGGCACAGAAGGTTAAAGAAAACCCTGGGACCTATAATCCATCCCCAAACCAAGTGTAGGGTGACAGTGGAAAAGAACAAAGACAACTTTGAAGAAAGGAAGAAGAGCCTTTCATTTGGACCAGAAGACATTGCTAGGCCATATTGTAGCACAATCTCATGATAAGACCCATGTTACAAGGCTGCAACAGAGAAAGAGCAGGGTGATACACAGTGTGACTCCTGAACTTGTGAACTGAAACTCCTCTGCACCTAAACATGAACAAATGGTTCTCCTCCATGCATCTCTTCAGCGCTAGAAGATAGGAGCAGTCAGGCCATGTTTTCACTAGTGTGCTAGAGCCCCTTTGAAATCACACAGTTTATGATACACAGACTTACATACTGTTCACACACACACACACACACACACACAGACTCACAGACTTACATACAGTTCACACACACACACACACACACCAATGTCTACCTCTTCACCAAAGGGAATCAGCAGGGTCTGATAATACAGGACGTGAAATAGTGGAGATGCGTTAAAAATGCGTTCATTCAAACCCTTTACCTCTCCTGTGTATGTATGGTATGAAGATCTTCTACAATGATGGATGATCTGCATAGACTTCAAGGATATCTAGGCATATCAATGTATAAATGTGCAAGAACATACCTTATCAACTACAGTATATTAAAAATGGTTTCATGCAAAACCCCTTTGTGGAGCATTTATGATGAACATGCAGATGCTAGAGGATTCACATGGGATAATATAAAGATGTATGAAATATGAATATGTATTAAAGTACACATTAGTATTTCTGAAGTCTCCAGTGAAAATAGTGGAATTATCTGTCATGGCATCAGTTCTCTAATGGTAAATATGTCTGAATAATCACTCGATATTCCTGATATTTCATCACATGAATATCTCCTTAGTTGCAGTGTGTGTTTCTCAAGACAGTTGTAGCATGGGGGGGGGGGGGGGGGGCTACACACACACAGTCATTTTTTATTCTAATAAATCACAAACAGCTGTAGTTTCCTCATCTCTCCTCTCTGTAATATTCTACATTACAGTTGATCAGTTAGAAATGCAGAGTGCATCTGGGGTTACGTTTTGTTTTGCTCGACTGCCGTTTACTTAGTATTTTACTGTACCTTCTAGCAGTAAAATGGTAATTTCATAACAATGATCGAATTATAACTGCAGTACATGGTTTGGTTTGAAATAACCATCATTACATGTGGAACCACAACTGGTATTGTAAGTACCGCAAAGCATCGCAACACACAATTTATAATAACCACCAACGGAACAGTAACACACACACATGTACACACACGTACACATGCAAGCACGCATAAACACACACACACACACACACACACTGGAATAAAATTACGCAATTAAACTTAACATGCAGCTGTATCAATTTCATTTAGAATTTGCAGTGTTTACAAAATAATATGGTATACCCAGCCTACTGTCAGCCAGCCCCTAACTGTTCTCAGTTACCACCCTGGGAAGCCAAGGAAACTGGGACTCAGCAACAGTCTTACACACACACACACACACACACGTTAGACCTTCCATTCAGAAATGGCAGTAGTCTCCGCCTCCCCGCTTCCTCTCCATCCCTTCATTAGTCATTCTGAGGGGTGATGGTTTACATCGCTGTGCTCTGGCAAGATTGACTTACTAAATAGTGTGAGGGAGAGAGAAAGAGAGAGAGAAAGATGTGTGTGTGTGTGGTGTGTGTGTGTGTGTGTGTGTGTGTGTGTGTGTGTGTGTGTGTGTGTGTGTGTGTGTGTGTGTGTGTGTGTGTGTGTGTGTGTGTGTGTGTGTGTGTGTGTGTGTGTGTGTGTGTGTGTGTGTGTGTGTGAGTGAGTGAGTGAGTGAGTGAGTGAGTGAGTGAGTGAGTGAGTGAGTGAGTGAGTGAGTGAGTGAGTGTGTGTGTGATCTCCTACCTGTTATTGTGATGTTACTGTAGATGTTGGAGACCTGTTCCTTGAGGAGGACGAGCTGCATCTGAGCTGCCTTCTCTCTCTGCAGTTCCAGCATCATTACAGGGTGGTTGGCCAGCTTACAGCCCCTCTGTTTGTCCAGGGCGATGTCACTACGTACTATGTCTGAGGGTGGACACAGAGACCAGAAACGAGTCATTCTAGTTGAAATGTGTTTATCATGCTAATAAAGCTTGCGTGAATTTCAATTTCTCCAGAACAAGTATAGGCCTATGGTTAAACATGGATATAGAAGATTTCAACTGTATCTAAAGTATATTTAAACATCTCAAAACATTATATAATCAAATTGGGAAAACAACACAAGAAATAAAGATGACAAATTAGTGTTTTGCATTTTTGTAAATTAATAATCAAATCCATAATGCCTAACTCACCATCTTCGTAGTTCTTTAGGTAGTAATCTGGGCCGGGGCCTCTGAACTTGGCAAGGTTCTTCAGGTTGTGGAAGTGGAGGAAGTCTGTTCTCTTTCCTCCGAACCTCAGATAGGCCGGGGACAGTCCTCGGGCTAGGGTTACTAAACGCTTGGAACTACACAGGGAGACAGAGGACTGGTAAGAATATGTTCACAAATACATCTGAAATGTTGTTGTTTAAGTATCAAAACAAATGGCATGAAAAACCCAACACGATTACAATGTTTTTAGGATTATGCATATACACAACGTATAAATACAACTCTGAGAAGAAATTACTTTTACTTTGATGTTATTTTGAAAATAATTTCCGTCGTGGGTATATGGTCGTTGCACTATCCAGCACTAGCGACATACTCAACAGAGGCTGAGAACTACTTTCACGAGACAAACAGCTCACGTCATAAAACAATGACAGTTTTATTTACATGATATCGCTTGCTAGCCCTGTGCATTCAGATTCAGCAAAAGAAAGCTAGACATGCAGCCAATTTAATTTATCACGGGAGTACATTAGAGTGTTTTTTAGATGTCACAGGGCAACATTTATTATTGTGCCCAGAAAGACACAACTTTCTTCCACACTCTCTGGAAAGTCCCTATCCATGAGCTTTCCAGACCGGCCTTCCAAAACACATTTGACTATTCTTCCCACTTATAGGTTTCTCTGAGAGTCAAGCGAGTGAACCCTACTCGTATTTACATGATGGCCTTTTAAGTAGGACATGAAAGCTTGTCCATTATAACAGGACTACTATGACCCTCTCACCGTGCCGCTGTTAACCGTGTTTCAATGATATATCTCTCGGCTCTAGAATAGAAATCGTGTAAAGGATTTACGTTCCATTCTACTGTTGTGTCACCAAACTGGACACGGAATGAAAAACAGAAACGTTCTAATTTTCGACCACAGCCACATAGTAATTTGTGCATATCATTAAAAGTGGAACACCAAAAAAACAGTGGAGCAAATAAATCCCATGCAAGACATTTTCACATGCAGATTGCACTTGTTTTCTGTATTATTCAAGGAATGACATTCCATTGGCTTTTTTTAAAATAACATTTGAAACGGGTCATTATTTTTTTTACAAAATCTCATTTGACCAAAAACATGGAGAAAATGAAAGTTTTATAGTAGGCGTATATTTATGATTTATGTTACATTCTTCTAAATTAAAGGAATATTTCCCATTCATTTAAATTACTGGAAATTGTACTGTGGCTTTAATGCAGTGTTCAATAATATTTTATGGGATTAGCATTTAGGCCTACCTTATTGTATTGTTTTTGTAAACAGAATATAGCCCGACACATTCCAATGTTGTGATTTTAGCCGAATTCATGCAGACTTGATATTGCGATTTTGATGATAATTGTACTATTGTAGTAGTTAAATCACCTAGCTTTGTATTTTAATAATTGCCTTTTTATGTCTCTAAAATCCACCGACCGAGCAAAAAAAATGAATTTAGGCCATGGATTCAAACGTTTCCTCTAGGCCTGTTAATTCAAATATCGGTTCATATAAACGTCAACACTACATTTTAAGAAAGAAATCTGGGAGAAATGTTTTAGAAAAATGTGCAATTGAAATAGTCAGTGAATACAGACAGAGGAAGGTAGTGAAAAGTATGAACCAAAGTAAAGCAACAAGTTGCTGGAAGGCTATAATTGTTTAATCACATGAGGGTGTTATTGACATTATGATTATTATGATTATGTTCATTATGCAAAGCATTATCATTATTATTATTAAATTGATGCAGACAACATTTACTTGCTGAAGGTTGATACCATACAAATCAACCAGACAAAACAAACATTGAATTGACAGCGTCGACTGAAGTCGTAGCTCCATATGATTGAAAGCGTTCTTCTAGGAATAACAATTTTCATCTAGTTAACCCAGAATTCCATTTTTGCTAAAATCCTGACCCTAAAGTTCCCCACTGACTGGTGAAAGTTCAATCTGGGAACGTTGCGCAATAGCTAAAGCTGATTGGAAGCTGAAATGGTTTACTTCCAGGGCACCACATTCTATGGCTCCAATAATATCTGAGTAGCCAATTCCAACTGTTTTTCAGGATCACAAACATGTCGATATAGAGTAATACAAACTGATACTCAATTGCATTTCTAACGAATCATTCTTAAATCATATAGCTATGTTAAAATGTCATGACCTCGTTCTCTCCTCCCAGACAATAACAGTGGACCTTTGGAAATAAGAAACCTCTGTTTACGGAAAGTCTTCAGGGAGCCTCATATGCACCATGTAGACCTGCTACTCGCAATATAAACTATCCTCCTCCATACCCAACCTTTTGCGATGCAGTCGTGAACTATATATATATATAGTATTATTCCACTTCTAATCCTATTATTAACACCACCAGGTTAATAAAGAAATGTTTATAAGTTACATAATGTGTACCCACTTGGCACAGACGTGAATTCTACGAATCTTCCACGTTTGTTCAACGTGATTTCATTTCAATGTCATGGGAACAACGTTTATTTAACCAGTGTGTTCCCAGTGGGTCGGCTGATCCACGCATGCCACGGGATGACGTCAAATAGGTGTTAAAATGTGTCTGAACTGAAATTAGAAAATAGGCGACTTTACTATACAAACAAATTGGTAACGCCTCGATAACACCGACTGTGTCCTTGTAAAAAATGGTAAGCAGCTTCTTCTGGAAATGTGTGCAACAGTAGTTCAACATTCACCTTCGGCTACCATTTCTGGCAAGCCGTCCTCTCGCATACAGTTTGATACATACGTTCGATAAATCCAACATATGCACCACACAGAACGCCCTGCAACTGCCTCTGCAACGAAATGCTGCAGTTCAAACGCAGCGTTCCATTGGAAATGAATGTACTTCTGATGTACCAAAAGGCAACACACTGTCGGTGTGATCGAGACGTAAAGCTCGACGACGTTATTATGAAGTTAGGCCTGCTACAATCTCTAGCCCACTCCATATTTTCATATACCCCATATCGAATATCACCTAAACAAAGGCCCGATGCACAAATCGACAACAACCAACTATCTGAAATGGTTTAACGATTCCCCAAAATCAGAATATAGTAATACAACTGAATCCGATCATGCTCAGCGGAGACATCTAAACCAAAAACAATGCATTTGATCCAAACATGAGAATAAGATGGTAACGCCGATACAGCAGACAGTGATAAGGGAATCTACCTCAGGAAGTCCAGCCACCCGTCCTTTATAATGGACGGATCCAACTGTAAAGAGAGGAAGTTGTCGTTTAGAACTTGTACTGGACTGCGGGTGTTGACATCCAGCAGAATCAGCGTCCTCTCCATTAACCCTGTTCTCTTCCCCCCGCCGCCCGGTGCAGGTTTCCGGTAGGTCGACGAAGTGGAGATCACCGACTGCACCATCAAAGCAACGGATGCCAGCCACAGAGGGGAGCCTGGGAAGGGACATGTCGTCGGTTTGGGCATCTTCCTGGCTTGGTACCACGGATGGAGCACTGTTTTTAAAATTAAGGCCGTGCTCTGCGGTTTGAGGGAAAGTGAGAGAAGCTATAGTTATACCTTATAGTCCGAATGCACTCTCCTTTTCCTTTGAGGGAAGAGATCTGTCTTTCTTTCTGTCCGTCCCCCGCTGCGCCCCCCGCCCCTCCGTGTTTTTGAGATCTGGAAAGGGTAGCGCACGCCCTGGGCCAGCCTTCCCAATAGAGAGGGCCATGAGCCGGAGAGGAAGCAGCACCGCCCCGCTCCAGGACTCAGCAGTGGTTTTTTCTCTAAGGTACTGTATGAAGGCTCATACTAACCTTGAGGTGTTAGGGGAGAAAACAGTGATCAGGGGGGGGGGGTGTTTATCAATATTCTATGTGCGCATCGCAGAGCTCAACAACAGACTATTTCTTGTTTGTATGACTTGTGAACTTGATGTGCCTGCCACAAAACATCAATTTGCATGTAAATTGAATTGTGTATAAAACAAATGTATAATGAAATCACAACATTCATATGAATGTAGGCCTATTTTAGATTTCAAAGTTATTTGTATGGTTTTCCCATGAGGGACTTGGCTTATACGCAGAACGTCAATAGACGAAGAAACTAAATGGAAACACGTCAAATAACGGTGCTTATCAAAACAAACTGGGAGAGAGAGGGACGCCTTATTTGGCCTACCGTGCAGGCCAAATGACCATTTCCTCGTTTTACCAGTCAAATACAGGCCTCATTCCTTCTTGTAAATGGCAACAATATATTTTCATGTTTTGTTTTGTCACTCTCGGACAAAACAATACCAACACATCCTTATAACAAATGAAATGATTAAAAACAAGCGTTATGAAAACCGTGTATTCAAAAGTATTCTCTAGAAATAGCCTACTTAGGCAAAAACTAGTGGACCATGGATCTTGGAAATAAGTGAGGATTTGGGTAAAAAACAAATCGAATTAATCACGGAAATTACAATTGCAGGGCCACGTAGGAGCCTGATCATTTATATTTTCCAATTATCTGTGAATCACAAATCTCTTATGAAAGAAAGTTGAATGCCTTGGCCTTGAAAAACAAATATACGTCAAAGTAAATAAATTAAATATAGACCTATTGATGTTAAACTTTTGAACGGAACGGTTTTAATACACTGTGATTGAAAAGTGAATTCCTTGGGGTACGGACCTAGATCAGTAAGGCCAACAACACATGCAAGTTACTAGTTGGCTATGTGATTAACATATTTTGTTGTGTTGGTTCTACGCACAAGTAGGCTGTGTAATGGCCAAATCTGTATTCAATTGTGTTTTTATTAAAATAGAGCAGCTTCGATCACCAGGCTAATGTTTTCTCATAGTTTGATCTGTGCTAATATGTTTACAGTTTAACCCGTGACTTCATCGCGCTTTACAGGCTTAACCATGATCAACCCTGAGCTTTGGAGAACACAACCAAACTCAGCCGTACTTGGTGCGCTTCCAAAAACATATTTAAAACGAATTTAGAACTCTACAGCCTACAGATTTAACATACATATAAAAAGGTTGTATAAAGTCTCTCTCCAGATGTTCTTTGATCAGAGGGCCTACACACAGCTTGGTCGCTGGTGGTTATCCCAACAACTTCGCCTCACCTCGGTCTGGCTCGTCTCAGCCTAATGGCTCTGGTCGTCTGAGGTCACTGATTGTAGGCTACTTCCGTGGAGAGAAAGTGCCTGATGCACTGTGATTTGGAAGACTAAGACATGGAAAGAACTTTGCGTGTTGTATTGTCTACTTAACCAACTTCATGTTGAACGCACAAACATTAAGACATTCAAACAACTCTTAGAAATATCGATATTAATTATTGAAAGTTCGTGAGGCCTGGTTCAACTCTATATGCTATTTAGCAGGCGCTTTTGAGTAAAGAAATGCACAGTCACGCGTGCATACGTTCATGTATAGGTGGCCCCGGAGATCGAACCCACTATCCTAGCGTTGAAAGCGCCATGCTCTACAAACTGATCTAAAGAGAACCATAGAAAAACAAAGGTAATGTGGAGACAAACATCGAAGGGACATGTACGACAACGTCTTTAGCAGCTAGGGCAACGGAGAGCAACGAGCCAGTTGCTGTTCATCGATCATGGGTCAGCAACTGTTCATAGATATGTGGTCCAGGATCAGACACGCACCCCGGGGTCCTATAAGACCCTGTCCATCTATTCCAAATATGCACCTCTAACAACGGGGAGCAAACCTCTGCCTCCCTTTCAGCCTCTCTAAACATCTCTACCTCTATATATCAATATCTTCATATCGCAGTGGGATCTTCGCATGATCCATCAATTCACCAGGAAAAGGAATTAGTCGTTGATATGTCCCGCCACGGCTGTATCGGTCATATGGCAACCGAACAGAATCCCTCTCCAGGTTATGGTCTTTCACTGCATGTCTATGGCAGATACACGTCATTTGGAGCCTTTTGATGTGCGTTTTAAGATGTCGAAGACATATTGTGTAAAGTGTTTGTGATTGAGAGGTATACACAGTATGTGATTTTCATAAAGGTTAGATTTGTTTCCCCATTAGTTGTTATTAAAATGTTAAATAGAACACAAAGGGATTTATAACAAGTATTTAGTGCAATATGGAGACGGATAGGCTATGGTGAATGCAATTTGTAAAAAACAACACATTGTTCTGATACTCAAATAGATGGGATAAAGCCACAGTCTGTAAGATTTCCAGAAATTACAACTAAATTAAATATAATATAAAGATTACCTTACATTAAATAAGTAGCCTACAGCAAAACATTAAGGACCAATAAGGCTCGCTATAGGCCTAGCCTACTTCATTGTTTATTTTCTCGTCATATAAAACTTGAATAACATTATAGAAACAAGTTGTTGCCTATGTGAAAATATATTTGAACTACTTCAAACAATTTGAGTTCAATTGTGATAGCACATTATCAAAATTGAAGAACATTAAAGTTGTGTTTCTAAGATAGAAAAATCGTAGAAGATTTTTGTGCTAAAATCGATCTGCGGTTGGTGAACTCGCTACCTTCAGACAGATGTGCATTTGACTTTATCGTGTTTCTCATCACTGCACGGAACATTTGCCAAGTGTCAAATTGGTTTCGACTTAGAAAATAACGTGTAGGCCAACCAACACTATTCTTCTGCTTTTAACACTTGTCGAATGTTTTCTCACGTCACCTTTTTTCCTACTAACTTAAACTATTTATGCTAGTGGCATAAGCCATCAAAAGTGTGTGTAGCCTATCGTTGACTTTGAGTAATTACTTTCGGAAGGTTTTGACAAAATAATGACTAAATGTTAAATATTATGACTTTAGGAAAACTATAACGTTTTGACTCCATTCAACAAAAAATAAACAAAAGTAAGCCCTGGTCTTGTATCCAAGGGGGAAAAAAATCTTTACAAACTGTAAACAAAACCACCATAGTCCTATACCCTAATAATAACATACTAATAATTATGACAATAATAATAACAACAACAACAGCCCTAATAGCCCAATAATATTATATTATAAACGAAAAATAGTAATTTACATGGGAGAAAGTGCAACAGACAGTAGAACAACGAACACATCTCTACATGTAAAAGCCATTTCGTCTGTGAAGCAATTATAGCCGATATGAAAGGGTATATTGTTGAAATGTATGTGGCTTTAAGATTTGAACAGAATTTAAGAGATCAATAAGACCTATACATGTTTTGTGGTTATATGGCTTATTATTTCTTTAAAATTATTAATATCTGACTTCGATTATGCCTCCAAATGAAAATATATTTTGGCAAATAAAAGTGATTTTGGAGCATGGTAGCAGAGAGGGAGCGGGGGCGAAGGAGTGAGAATAGGCTTTTTACGGACACACCACAAGCAGGATTTTAGACAAACTGTCTCAAACAGGTGAGGAAAGGGTCACGGCTTAAAAGGCGTTGTTGACGCTCGCTCGTACTAATATTGACGACGTATGAGGACCTGAAGAGGGGAAGCGTGCTTTTGTGTGAAATCTGCTGGGTTCGGAGGAGAATAGCAGAGGCAGAGAGGTTGGCCGACCACTGGACGAAAGAGCAACCAAGGGCCGGCTCAGCAGGACACAACGTTTTGGAACAAGGAATATTGTCGTCTCTATGGTTTCTATTCATGGCATTTTTTCATCACTGTTAATCAAATGAACATGGCCCAAGTCCCTGCGTGTTCTTGTCTGTGTTTTGATTTATCATAGTATTAAACCAAATGAATGGCGTGCTTTGCTAAATCTGCCCACATTTCTCGTTGTATGGCGTACATTAGTTTAACATGTAGGCTATACTAAAATCTGAAAATATATTTTAAATGGACTTTGGCACCAGGCCTACAATTAAGAAAATGTCGTTTGCCTAAATCTGATTGGTTCCTGAAAAGTCTAAATAATATATACATAATAATTGTGGTTATAATTAATTAGAACAGTAGAAATAAGGCCCAAAACATTGACCCATAAACTATTATTGGCTTTAAAAAGCAACTATGCATTTAATACTATACTAATTAAATCACTTTAATGTCTATAACCTATAATGAGAAATGAAATGCCAATACTCACATCAGGAGGCTAAATGAACAGCTCTACTTCAGTTGAAGAGCCCTTTCTGCGGAATTTGATTCCAGAGCTGGTGGAGAGTCTACACTGCCATCTCATGGAATACTCTGTAATAGTTTCTAGAACAAATCGACTGACCCAATATGATAATGATGCTGATGATGATAATTATGATTAGGATGATAATTATTCTGGTAATTATGATGAGGATGATTGTGATGGTAATGAATCGGATGATGAGGATGCCGATTGTGAAAAAAATAGCCTTTATAGACAAACAGGGATACGAAATGAACAAACGCACACGTACGCACTAGCCTGGCTGATGCACGACCCACGTGACTACAGAGCATGCTGTGCCTCAGTCTGGTGTTAACGAGACTATACATACAGCGGTGGAAAATGTACTCAATTGTCATACTTTAGTAAAAGTAAACATACCTTAATAGAAAATCACTCAAGTAAAAGTAAGTCACCCAGTAAAATAATGATTGAGTAAAAGTATCTGGTTTTAAATATACTTCAGTATATTGGAAAAAGTAGAAAAAAAAAGTGGAAAACGTACTCAACTGTAATACTTGAGAAAAAGTAAAAAGCACAAGTAAATGCTATACATCAAATTCCTTATATTAAGCAAACTAGACAGCACCATTTACAGACAGACAGGGTCGAACTCCAACACTCAGACATCATTTACTAACACAGTATTCGTGTTAAGTGAGTCTGCCAGAACAGAGGCAGTAGGGATGACAAACGTTATATTGACAATTGCGTGAATTTGACCATGTTGTTGTCCTACCTGAGCATTCGAAATGTTACAGTACTTTTGGGTTTCAGGGGAAATGATTGGGAGTAAAAAGTACATCTATTTTTTAGGAATGTAGTGGAGTAAAAGTAAAAGTAGTGAAAAATATCAACAGTAAAGTAAAGTAAATAACCCCCCCAAAACGACACACACACACACACACATTCACACACACAGTAGGGTAGAGTAGAGTAGACTATTTGGTGTGTTTCTATGATTGTGGTCTCTACACGGAGCGACAGACAGATGATGGGGCATTTCCTGTCTTCTATTTTTAGATGGTAATGGCACGCAAAATAACATTACGCCATTGTACTGCATGGGATTTTGTAAGGCCCACACATGCCCGATATCTCGCTCGCTCTCTCTCTCTCTCTCTCGGCCAACCCTCTCTTCTCTCTTTCCTCGGTGTGTGGCTGTCCAGCTGTTATGCTGATTCAAGCAGAGCCAGCGTAAAAATAGTTACCACGTGACCCAACCTCGGCCAATGTCCCTCCGTAGTTTATTCAGCATGATGGCTGCTGATGCTGCGGTAGCTTCCTCCTCACCTCATCGCATCTCACCTCATCCCTACCGCCAGCTTTCGTTTCACCTCTACACCCTTCTCATCATCCTCTTCTTTCTCCCAGCCCAGGCGAAGGGATTGCTTGGCGTCCGCCCAGAGGACACTAAAGCCGGGGAGCTGTCAGTGCAGGACGGGCTGCTCCAGGCGACCGAGGGTACGCGCTTCATGCTGCGGGTTTACTACGCAGCATCCTCGGTTACACAGAGAGCCAACAACCACTCTGGGAGTAGGAGACCAGAAGCTGCCGCTGCCGCACCATGGATCGCCTTCGTAGAAGAACCAGGTGGAGAGCGAAAGCGAGGAGAGGGGGAGAGACTGGTCAGTTTATTGAGTGTATTGACCATTTACCATTAAAACTATGTATTAAATAGGTTTTATGAAATAACCTACATATCGTGATAAAATATCCATTTGAATTTAGGTTCCTCCCAAACAGAACCCGTGCGTGGACGAGCATGCTCGGAGTTCTGACATCGAGCTCCTGGGTTCCTTCAGGTCTGCGTCCAGCCACAACTCTGTTCTAGGTCCGTTTATTTAGTCTAGAGTTACGTTTTTATCGTTGTTCAATCTCAGATTACATTTAAATAACAATAATAACAATCTTACATGTTATTGTGCGTTTTTCTTTTGTCTGATGATGACCTTCTTGGATTTTGATTCTGATTCTATAGTGGAGCTGCTCGCCAAAGACCTGCGCAAAGATGAGCGGATCAAATATTACTCCATGTGCGCGTTTGACGGGGTGAAGTGGGAGCATTTCAGCACCAGAGACTTCTGGCTAGCCGTGGTGGAGCGACCCCCGCATGCGGATGTGTGGCTCCAGTTGGGGGTGTCAGTAATGCTACTGGGGCTCTCTGCGCTCTGCAGCGGGCTGAACATCAGTATGCTAGCCATGGATCCCGTCGAGCTCCGCGTTCTCCAAAACAGCGGCACCGAAAAGGAACAAAAATACGCACACAAGATCGAATCCGTGCGTAAACATGGCAACTACATCCTATGTACTGTGGTACTGGGAAACGTGCTGACCAACACCTGTTTCGTGGTGTGGATGTGCCAGATTATAGGGATGACTCCCACCTCCCTTGCTACCTGCACTTTCGGGATATTCTTCATAGGAGAGATCCTGCCTCACTCTGTGGCGTCCAGACACAGCCTCGCCATCGCCTCCAAAACCATCTGGGCCACCCGGCTTCTAATGCTGGTCTCCTTCCCCATCTCCTACCCCATCTCCAAGCTCCTAGACATCATGCTTCACCAGGAGATCAGTAACTTCTACACCCGAGAGAAACTGGTGGCCATGCTGCGCGTCACAGACCCCTACCACGACCTGGTCAAAGAGGAACTCAACATCATCCAGGGCGCCCTGGAGTTACGCACCAAGACCGTAGAACAAGTTCACACCCCTCTGGCGGACTGTTATATGCTCTCTTCAGATGCTGTTCTAGACTTCTGTACTATGTCTGACGTCATGCAGAGTGGGTTCACCCGGATCCCGGTCTATGAGAACGACAGGTCCAACATCGTTGATATTCTATTCGTCAAAGACCTGGCGTTCGTGGACCCAGATGACTGCACCCCGCTGAAGACCATCACCCAGTTCTACAAACACCCCATGCACTGTGTGTTCAGAGACACCAAACTGGATGTGATGCTGGAGGAGTTCAAGAGAGGTAATAGGACGGGCTAGGGGCGGACGGGCCATCCGGCATTTCAGACCGGGCTAGGGGCAGATGGGCCATCCGGCATTTCAGACCGGCTAGGGGCAGACGGGCCATCTGGCATTTCAGACCGGCTAGGGGCAGATGGGCCATCTGGCATTTCAGACCGGCTAGGGGCAGACGGGCCATCTGGCATTTCAGACCGGCTAGGGGCAGACGGGCCATCTGGCATTTCAGACCGGGCTAGGGGCGGATGGGCCATCTGGCATTTCAGACCGGGCTAGGGGCGGACGGGCCATCTGGCATTTCAGACCGGGCTAGGGGAGGACAGGCTACCTGGAATTTCAGACGGGCTAAGGGCAGACGGGCCATCTGGCATTTCAGACCGGGCTAGGGGCGGACGGGCCATCTGGCATTTCAGACCGGGCTAGGGGCGGACAGGCCATCTGGCATTTCAGAACGGGCTAGGTGCGGACGGGCCATCTGGCATTTCAGACCGGGCTAGGGGCAGACGGGCCATCTGGCATTTCAGACCGGGCTAGGGGCAGATGGGCCATCTGGCATTTCAGACCGGGCTAGGGGCAGACGGGCCATCTGGCATTTCAGACCGGGCTAGGGGCGGACGGGCCATCTGGCATTTCAGACCGGGTAGGGGCAGACGGGCCATCTGGCATTTCAGACCGGGCTAGGGGCGGACGGGCCATCTGGCATTTCAGACCGGGTAGGGGCAGACTGGCCATCTGGCATTTCAGACCGGGTAGGGGCAGACGGGCCATCTGGCATTTCAGACTGGGCTAGGGGCGGACTGGCCATCTGGCATTTCAATAATTATCTGGATAATAATGGGAGTAAAACAAAAAAAATGGTCCGATGTGGGGGCCTCAAGGAAAACATTTTCTCCAAGGCAGATTTCTGGTCCCAGTCCGCCCCTGGGCCAGGTAGATCCCACTCACACCTGAGCTCAGTATACACTGTTGTATAGAGAAAAAATGTAATGCAAAATCAAGTAAATATGTAGGAAATGCACCATCATTTGGTAAGAAAATGCATACATGTTACCAATCAGAGCACACAGACTAATGAGCTCACCGTTTATAAATCACATGATTATTGCCTTTCAGTCACCTCCACGCTGTATCACATGGTCTATGAGAAAAAACAATGATATTGTTCAGCAGCTGCTGGCCGGTTTGACAGAAGTGATCTATAGATAAGTGCAGTGTTCAAGTTAGCCATTACCCGTTCCATTACGCCACTTCCCTCGTCCTGAAAAGCAGAGAATCCAGGGTGTATATAAATCCAGTTATGCTCTGGACAGTCAGTCATATAAGATGACACAGGCTCAGCAGGTCCAAGTGGAGGTGATGGTATAGGCTGCTGTATGTCACAGAAAGTTATTATCCATATTCATAATCCATTTAACAACTTCCTTGAAGCTATAAAAATGTATAATAATATAGGTGCAGTGCATGTTGTTTTACAGGGTCAGCCATAGAAGAACATCGCCCCTGGAGCAAATTAGGGTTAAGTGCCTTGCTGAAGGGCACATTGACAGATTTTTCACCTTGTCGGCTCGGGTATTCAAACCAGCGACCTTTCAGTTACTTGCCCTAGTGTTCTAGTTGCTAGGCTACCAGAAGAGACGTCACAAAGTGACTGTAAACGGTCCTTCGTGTCTCCATCCATGTAAGAATGTTGAAGGAAGCTGGAGGCTGGAATAATCTCTTCTAATTACCATGACAACCAGAGTATGAATCATCGTGTTCAGCCGTCAGCCAGGGGAATGCGCATGTGTGTGTGTGTGTGTGTGTGTGTGAAGGGTTTGTGTTTATACTCAGTACATTCTTAGCAGCTATATAATTTAGATTGTTGAGTGGATGACATGAACAGGCATGGTTTCTCTCTTGTGTGTTGCATGGTAAATATAAGTAGATTTCATGTGCTCTGACAGTTAGCAGGAATCACACTGGAGGCTTTGGGACGGAGACAGCAGTGTCCACTAGGACGAGAGCTTATTTAAAAGGACTAGGGCTTCTTTCATATGCTATTCAGATTGACACGGTTGGCTTGTCCGTGAGGGCTCAGAGATGGTCATCTGAACGGTTTAATTATGGAAATGAGTTGGATAAGAAGGCCTTATTCAATCAACATTATTTGTGTGGAGTGACTCAAAGTAACAGTCACGGTTTCAATGAAATGTATGTTTAGCACATTCTTCATCATCTGGTTGTCTGTGGTCGACAGCAGTAGAAGTGGAACTTCCAGAGCTGCCTGTCCACCATTGCAGACGCAGTCTCCTCCTCCTCCAGGCCGGTGTCACATTTAAGCTGGTCCACACACATGATTACTGGGTTGCCCCTGCTGCTGGTTCCCTTGCTGTGGTTGCCAGAGGATCAGTTCACTGGCAGATATGTTCTATTGTCTGTAAGAGCGTCTGAGGAGAGCAGAGAGGAGAGCAGAGAGGAGAGCAGAGAGGAGAGCAGAGAGGAGAGCAGAGAGGAGAGCAGAGAGGAGAGCAGAGAGGAGAGCAGAGAGGAGAGCAGAGAGGAGAGCAGGGATGCTGGCCCATGTTGACTCCAATGCTTCACAAAGTTGAGTCAAGTTGGCTGGATGTCCTTTGGGTGGTAGACCATTCTTGGTGCAAACAGGAAACTGTTGAGTGTGAAAAACCCAGCACTGTTGCAGTTCTTTACTCAAACCGGTGCGCCTGGCACCTACTACCATTCCCCGTTTCTTGTCTTGTCCATTCACCCTCTGAATGGCACACTGTACGTACACAATCCATGTCTCAATTGTCTCAAGGCTTAAAAATCCTTCTTTAACCTGTCTCCTCTCCTTCATCTACACTGATTGAAGTGGATTTAACAACTGACATCAATAAGGGATCATAGCTTTCACCTGGATCCACCTGGTCAGTCTATGTCATGGAAAGAGCATTTGTTCCACATTTTTTTGTACACTCATATTTTGTTTGAGTTTCAGATTATTTGTATTTTTACAGGGACAGTGCACATTAATTAATGTTTTATTAAAAGTGCCGGTTTTAGCCATAGGGCTCATTTTCAACCATAGTCCCTGGGCAGGTTATTAAACACAATTCCAAATCCAATGCAGACAGACAATGAGCACGCAGAGAAACATTTGACAACCAACACGTTGCACGCTCTCCTCGCCTTCTCCCCCTCTCCTCTCCTTCTCCCCCTCTCCTACTCTCCTCTCCTCTCCACTCTCCCCTTCTCATCCTCTCCCTCCCTTTCTCCCCATCTCCTCTCCTCCACACCTCTCCCCCTCTCCTCCCCCCCCTTATCCCCCTCTCCTCCTTATCCCCTCTCCTCCCATTCTCCCCCTCTCCCCCCCCTTATCCCCCTCTCCTCCTTATCCCCTCTCCTCCCATTCTCCCCTCTCCCCCTTATCCTCCTCTCCCCCCTCTCCTCATCTCCTCCTCTCCCTTTCTCCCCCTCCCCTCCCCATCTCCTCTCCTCCCCCTCCCCATCTCCTCTCCTCCTCCCTTCTCCCCCCTCCCCCCATCCTCCCCTCTCCCCTTCTCCCCCTCTCCTCCTTTCCCCTTCTCCCCCTCCTCCTCCTCCTCTTCCCCCTCTCCCCTTCTCCCCCTGTCCTCCTCTCCCCCCTCTCCTCTTCTCCCCCTCTCCTCTTCTCCCCCTCTCCTCTTCTCCCCATCCCCTCTCCTCCTCTCCCCCTCTCCTCCCCATCCCCCTCTCCTCCTCTTCTCCCCCTCTCCCCCCTGTGATGGAGGCTGATTCAGGAAGGCAAGGGTGTTAGGGGGAGTTGGGAGGTGAGGAGTCTTACATGAAATGTAAGCAGGTAGCCTAGCTGTTAAGCGTTTGGCCAGTAACCGAAAGGCTGTTGGTTTGAATCCCCAAGCGACTAGGTGAAACATATTTTGATGTGCCCTTGAGCAAGGCACCTAAACCTAATTGCTCCTGTAAGTCACTCTGGATAAGAGCATCTGCTAAATTACTAAAATGAAACTGTAAAGATGACGACATTTTTCACAAACCATGGAAGGAAACCACAGTGTCTCCGATGTTGTTTTAGCAGTGTCATTTATCAATTGTTATCTAAGATGCTGGCATTGTCACTGCCTTTCATAGTGGACAAGCAACACGTAGCAGACAGACAGACAGACAGACAGACAGACAGACAGAACAACATAGGACAAGCAACACGTAGCAGACAGACAGACAGACAGACCGGACAAGCAACACATAGCAGACAGACAGCACAAAAAGCAACAAAACAAAATCCAAAAAGCAACAACAAAAAAAGCGCACGCACGCACACACAGTTGCCACTGAGGGTATTTTCCATTGGGATCTGGCCAGTTGTCAGTAATACTAACACAGAAATATGACTTATCTATGTATGACTCATTTCATCTGGGGAGAGAATCAATCTCTGGTTTAATGGCTACTTTCAGTAAGAGTCTCCTGGATGGTGTTGATTTTTAATCTGCTTTGATAACAGCATAATCACGGAACATAAATGCTGATTTCTATAACCTCTCACTCCTCCCCCCTCCTTCCCCGCTCCCTCCCTATTTTTCTCCTCCTAATCTCTCTCCCAGGTAAATCCCACCTGGCTATAGTCCACAGGGTGAACAGTGAGGGGGAGGGGGACCCCTTTTATGAGGTCCTGGGAATTGTTACTTTGGAGGACGTTATCGAAGAAATCATCAAGTCTGAGATTGTGGACGAGACAGACCTCTACAGTATGTATAACAACTCTCCTTCTCTCTTTATAGATACACTACATGACCAAAAGTATGTGGACACTCGTCCAACATCTCATTCCAAAATCATGGGCGTTAATATGGAGTAGTTATAACAGCCTCCACTCTTCTGGGAAGACTTTCCACTTCCCGCCTGGCTCGCAGTCGGCTGAAACGGGAAACGGCCTTCTCCAAACTGTTGCCACAAAGTTAGACGCACAGAATCGTCTAGAATATGCTGTAACGTTAAGATTTCCCTTCACTGGAACTAAGGGGCCCGGACCATGAAAAACAGCCCCAGACCATTATTCCTCCTCCACCAAAACATTACAGTTGGCACTATGCATTCAGGCAGGTAGCGTTCTCCTGGCATCTGCCAAAACCAGATTCGCCCATCGGACTGCCAGATGGTGAAGCGTGATTCATCACTCCAGGGAACGCGTTTCCACTACTCCAGTCCAATAGCGGCGATCTTTACTTCACTCCACCCGAAGCTTGGCATTGTGGCTGGTGATCTTAGGCTTGTGTGCTGTTACTCGGCCATTGAAACCCATTTCATGAAGCTCCCGACGAACAGTTATTGTGCTGACGTTGCTTCCAGAGGCAGTTTGGAATGAGGTAGTGAGTGTTGCAACCAAGGACAGACGATGTTTACATGCTACGCGTTGCAGCACTCGGCGCTTCCGTTCTGTGAGCTTGTGTGGCCTACCACTTCGCGGCTGAGCCGTTGTTGCTCCTAGACGTTTCCACTTCCCAATAACAGTAGTTACAGTTGACCTGGGCAGCTCTAGCAGGGTAGAAAGTTGACGAACAGACTTGTTGGAAAGGTGGCATCCTGTGACGAAAGTCACTGAGCTCTTCATTAAGGCCATTCTACTGCCAACGTTTGCTGTCTATGGAGATTTCATGGATGTGTGTTAGATTTTATACACCTGTCAGCAACTGATGTGGCTGAAATAGCCTGATTCACTCATTTGAAGAAGTGTCCATATACTTTTGTATATATAGTGCATCTTTCGCTCTCTCTTCCTATCACCCTCTAAGCTATTGATCGCCCCTTATCCCCCCCCCTCTGCTGCTCCCATAATGTGATCTGATGCATAATTAATCAGAAGTAATTAACTTATCCCATAAATAATTACCACTGGCTTAATCAGGGCTTAACGCTCTCTCTGCAGTGTGTGTGTGTGTGTGTGTGTGTGTGTGTGTGTGTCTGACAAAGAGAGAGACAAACGTTTTGGTGCTGGATGGATTGATTGATTGGTTAATTGATTGTTCCGTAGCTGATAAAAGGACTAAGAGGCGTGTGTCTCACCATGAGAGGAAGCAACACGACTTCTCTATCTTTAAAATGTCAGAGAATGAGATGAAGATATCTCCTCAACTGCTGCTAGCTACACACCGTTTCCTGGCCACAGGTAAGACCTCTGTGTATGGATGTGTGTGTATGGTTGGGTGGATGGATGTGTGTGGGTGGGTGTGTGTTTACACTTCTCTTTTTCTACTCTCAATCTTTCTTCTTTGTCTGTCTGTCTCTGTCTCTCTCTCTGTGTGTGTGTGTGTGTGTGTGTGTGTGTGTGGTGTGTGTGGTGTGTGTGTGTGTGTGTGTGTGTAGAAGTGGAGCCCTTCAAGCCATGTCATCTCTCAGAGAAGATTCTCCTTTGTCTGATCAAACACCCCAGTGTCGTTCAGGAACTTAAGTTTGACAGGACGAACAAAGGAGCACCACAGCACTTCCTGTATATGAGGAACAAACCTGTCGACTACTTTGTCCTGATTTTACAGGTACACACCATACACACTGATACTACACTGTCTTGGTTCTACAGATACACCTAGGGTTGCAAAACCAGTATTTTACCAAAGTTTGGAAATCTATGAAAACTTTGCTGTTTTAATAGTCTGTCTGTATGTTATGTCATTGCAGGGTAAAGTTGAGGTGGAGATTGGTAAGGAGGCTCTTCGTTTTGAGAACGAAGCCTTCTCCTATTATGGAATGCCAGCCCTCATACCACCATCATCCATAGGTAAATACACCCCCGGCCCCAACAACACACAATGGGATTTTATCAGTTGGTGTTAGTGATTAGAATGTTGTTGATGATAATGGTGATGACGTTGATGAAGAGGATTTATTGAATAGGACATTCTTACCCCAGCTTCCCCTGTGCTAAATGCTACAGTGGCACAGTGTTTCTATGTTATGTGTGTGCGTGAAATCCAGTCGATTTCCCTGGAATCCGTGGGGTAAGATGGCTGCAGTGGAACCTATGTAACTGCAGTGATTAAAGCTGTTTAAGGAGATGGTTCTATAGAAAGACATGTCCTGACCTGGGTTATATAACACCCAGTTTACACTGAGAAGCAGACACAAAAGGGCCAGCCCAGTGTGTGTGTGTGGGTTGTAACGGTTTTGACTTGAGGTTATTATTTATAGGGGTGCCAGGTAGGTTGTGTCTACCAGAGAAAACATTGGTTTCTCCTTTTAGTTTGGGAGGGTATGAGTCCCATCTGGTCCGTCAAGTCTACACCAATACAAAGGACTTATGCAAAAGTCAGGATGGAAATAAACTTTTAATGAACCCTTAAAACATTGGAAAGAACTTCAAAAACAACTATTTTGCGTGGGTTGTATTAGCAACATCAATGATTACACACACATTATTATATCACAATGAGTTCTGGTTCTTCTAGAAATGTCCTGTACCTCGGGCTTAAAGAGTCCAGCCCGGTAAAGGAGTTCAGGGAACTCCCGTGACCTTAGTCACGCAATGTTTGTCCGTTCATTCAAGTGTAGCGTAAACCCAGTATTAATCATACAATCAATATAACAATTATTTTACCACAGAACTTTAAAGCGTATCAACTCTTAAAAGTCCTCAACTACAACTAACTACATAAATCATCACCGTATACATGACATCAAAACAAATGAAATACCGTATACAAAAAGGTGGTGGTCAGTCAGACAATCCAATCCGCCAATAGATCTCCAGCGGAGAAAGGCCACGAAGAACTGAGAGGTGTAGTCCACGGACGCAAAGAGTGGACCCATCCTGCGTAAACTCTATTAGGCTACAAAACAACGGAATAGCGAAGCGTCGGGAACTGAGGTTTGAACACATCCTCATTCACGTCTCCATCACAACCCCACTTTTGCGCAGCTGATGCTGGCTATTTAATTGGGAATTAAAGGGAAAGCGACCTATTGGACGGAGCTGCACTGAGACGGTTCAGAAAAATTCAGGGCCGTCACAGTGTGTGTGTGTGTGTGTGTGTGTACATGCATGTGTTTGTTCTGGTCTAAAATAGAGAAAGAGAGAGACAGAAAGAGCAAGAAGAGAGTGAGTAAGAGAAAAAAAGGGACAGAATCTAATCAAACTCATCTCCAGTCAACAGGTTTGGTTCTGGTAGCAGTGGGTTGAACCAGTCAGACTCTGTCCTATCAGAAGGCAGTGTGGGTCAGCTGAGTATAGGAGGGGGAGGAGTCTACCTACCTGACTTCTCTGTCAGACAACTCACTGACCTACAGATTATAAAGGTAACACATACCCACACACACCTGCAACATCCACAAAATTACACTAAATATATTCATGTGACCATATAATTGAAACACACAGTTTTGCAATGAAGGTCTACAGTATCCTCAACAGAACCCTGTAGGGTAGCACCATGGTGTAGCCGGAGGACAGCGAGTTTACATTCTCCTCCGGGTACACTGACTTCTCACCACCTTCCATAGACTTACATAGTAATTATGACAACTTCCAGAGGACGTCCTCCAACCTATCAGAGTTCTTGCAGCATGAACTGACATGTTGTCCACCAAATCAAAGCATCAGAGAGTGAATTTAGTTCCGAAAGCATAAGCTACAGCTAGTTAGCACTGCAGTGCATGAAATGTGGTGAGTAGTTGACTCAGAGAAAGACAATAGTTGAACAGTTTTTAATAAATTAATCTCTTCAAAAATGAAGGAGAAGCAAGAGAGAGACAGTGCTAGCTATTTTTCATAGCATTTTTTTTTAGCTTTCACTTACTTAGTTAGAGAATGAAGCTCGCTAGTTTAGCCTACTCAAAAACCTGGCTCAAACAGAGGGATGCTATGTTAGCTATCTGGCTATGGCTATCCAACACTGGAACCCTTCCAAGTCAAGGTAAGCTTTTGGTTTTATAAATGTATTGCCACCAGGGCCTACCGGTGTAACTGCTAAACTGCTAGCTGTACACTGTACTGCATGATTGTAGCGGGTTTACTAATGCGTTAGTTCTAGTAGCTATGTTGACTACTTTGACATTAGCTAATATGGTGACAAAGATGTAGGCTGTGTAGTGGTTAGCGGTTATGGTATAAAGGTTTGGCTTGGAAAGGTGTTTTCGCCTGGTCACAGACAGCTGTGGTGTTGTGCAATGGAGTCCACAAGTAATGGGAGAGGAGAAGCGTGTGTAAATGCGAGTAGGAATTATACAATGAGCAAAGTGATCATGCTGTTTGTATCTGGCTGCTATGAAAGTTATCTGTGTTTGCGGGTGATCAGGGGTGTATTCATTCCGCCGATTCTGTTGAAAAACATTTCTAAACGGAAGCAAATGGAACGAAATGGGGATGAACATACCTGAATTTGTCCAATAGAAACTCTTGTTTGCATCCATTCGACTAATGATTACACCCTAGATGCAGGCAAGAGTGTGCAAGGCGGTATTGAATGTGTCACTCTGTCACATTGATTACACAAATCTATATCTCGACCTGTGCGTACCTACATTGTAAATGTTCATGGGTAGGCTAGGTTGTAGCAACCTCATGATGTGTATAGGGAAAATTAGAGTATCATGTAGTAGAAAGAAGGCCTCCCTCATCTTTAACGTCACCGACCACCACTGACGTGCACGCACAACACTTAAAATAGACCTACAATTCTAACTACCCAGAACCATACTGCTTCTCATTTTTCATTTCCCTTTAAAACGTCTTAATCCCTGATTTTGACTAAACACAGACACATCCTCTCTCCCTCTCCCTCTATCCTTCCTTCCCTCTCTCCCTTCTTCCCTCGTTTTCCTTTTAATCTCTCTTAGTTTAACTTTAATCATTGGGGATAAATGACCTCCATTTTCAGTATGAATAATTTAGACTTACAGTGATGGATGTAGATCCTGAGAACTCACTCACCCCTCCCCCAGGTTATAGATATAGTTTGAGAAAGAAAGATCACTAGCACGCACAGACACACACAAACGTAGCATCTACATAGAGAAACAACTGGGTGGTGTGTGTGTGTGTGTGTCTATATATTGCCATTTGCTTATATTAGTTTATATTGTGTGTTAATGATGATGTGATGATGATGTGTTAATACTGTATTTGTGGAGTGTGTTGATGATGATGATGTGTTGATACTGTATTTGTGGAGTGTGTTGATGATAATCCATTAATACTGTATTTGTGGAGTGTGTTGATGATGTGTTGATACAGTATTTGTGGAGTGTGTTGATGATAATCTATTAATACTGTATTTGTGGAGTGTGATGATGATGTGTTGATACTGTATTTGTGGAGTGTGTTGATGTGTTGATACAGTATTTGTGGAGTGTGTTGATGATAATCCATTAATACTGTATTTGTAGAGTGTGTTGATACAGTATTTGTGGAGTGTGTTGATGATAATCCATTAATACTGTATTTGTGGAGTGTGTTGATGATGTGTTGATACTGTATTTGTGGAGTGTGTTGATGATAATCCATTAATACTGTATTTGTGGAGTGTGATGATGTGTTGATACTGTATTTGTGGAGTGTGATGATGATGTGTTGATACTGTATTTGTGGAGTGTGTTGATGATAATCCATTAATACTGTATTTGTGGAGTGTGTTGATGATGTGTTGATACAGTATTTGTGGAGTGTGTTGATGATAATCCATTAATACTGTATTTGTGGAGTGTGTTGATGATGTGTTGATACTGTATTTGTGGAGTGTGATGATGATGTGTTGATACAGTATTTGTGGAGTGTGTTGATGATAATCCATTAATACTGTATTTGTGGAGTGTGTTGATGATGTGTTGATACTGTATTTGTGGAGTGTGTTGATGATAATCCATTAATACTGTATTTGTGGAGTGTGATGATGTGTTGATACTGTATTTGTGGAGTGTGATGATGATGATGTGTTGATACTGTATTTGTGGAGTGTGTTGATGATAATCCATTAATACTGTATTTGTGGAGTGTGTTGATGATGTGTTGATACAGTATTTGTGGAGTGTGTTGATGATAATCTATTAATACTGTATTTGTGGAGTGTGATGATGATGTGTTGATACAGTATTTGTGGAGTGTGTTGATGATAATCCATTAATACTGTATTTGTGGAGTGTGTTGATGATGTGTTGATACTGTATTTGTGGAGTGTGTTGATGATAATCCATTAATACTGTATTTGTGGAGTGTGTTGATGATGTGTTGATACAGTATTTGTGGAGTGTGTTGATGATAATCCAATAATACTGTATTTGTGGAGTGTGTTGATGTGTTGATACAGTATTTGTGGAGTGTGTTGATGATGTGTTGATACTGTATTTGTGGAGTGTGATGATGATGATGTGTTGATACTGTATTTGTGGAGTGTGATGATGATGATGTGTTGATACTGTATTTGTGGAGTGTGATGATGATGATGTGTTGATACTGTATTTGTGGAGTGTGATGATAATCTATTAATACTGTATTTGTGGAGTGTGTTGATGATAATCCATTAATACTGTATTTGTGGAGTGTGTTGATGTGTTGATACAGTATTTGTGGAGTGTGTTGATGATAATCTATTAATACTGTATTTGTGGAGTGTGATGATGATGTGTTGATACTGTATTTGTGGAGTGTGATGATGATGTGTTGATACTGTATTTGTGGAGTGTGTTGATGATAATCCATTAATACTGTATTTGTGGAGTGTGTTGATACAGTATTTGTGGAGTGTGTTGATGATAATCCATTAATACTGTATTTGTGGAGTGTGTTGATGATGTGTTGATACTGTATTTGTGGAGTGTGTTGATGATAATCCATTAATACTGTATTTGTGGAGTGTGATGATGTGTTGATACTGTATTTGTGGAGTGTGATGATGATGTGTTGATACTGTATTTGTGGAGTGTGTTGATGATAATCCATTAATACTGTATTTGTGGAGTGTGTTGATACAGTATTTGTGGAGTGTGTTGATGATAATCCATTAATACTGTATTTGTGGAGTGTGTTGATGATGTGTTGATACTGTATTTGTGGAGTGTGTTGATGATAATCCATTAATACTGTATTTGTGGAGTGTGTTGATGATGTGTTGATACAGTATTTGTGGAGTGTGTTGATGATAATCCATTAATACTGTATTTGTGGAGTGTGTTGATGTGTTGATACAGTATTTGTGGAGTGTGTTGATGATGTGTTGATACTGTATTTGTGGAGTGTGTTGATGTGTTGATACTGTATTTGTGGAGTGTGGTGTTGATGTGTTGATACTGTATTTGTGGAGTGTGATGATGATGATGTGTTGATACTGTATTTGTGGAGTGTGATGATGATGATGTGTTGATACTGTATTTGTGGAGTGTGATGATAATCTATTAATACTGTATTTGTGGAGTGTGATGATGTGTTGATACTGTATTTGTGGAGTGTGATGATGATGTGTTGATACTGTATTTGTGGAGTGTGTTGATGTGTTGATACTGTATTTGTGGAGTGTGATGATGATAATCTATTAATACTGTATTTGTGGAGTGTGATGATGATGTGTTGATATTGTATTTGTGGACTGTGTTCCTGTCTCCTAGATCTCGAGGAACCACTACCAGAATGCAGTAACAGCCAGTCTTATGGACAGTGTACCCCAGACCCCCGATCCTGAGGGGAGACCCACCCTCCCTGAGACCCGCTCCCACAGCATCGCCCTGCCCCTGACACACACATACACTCATCTGCAACCTGTCCTGGAACGACACACGCACACAGAGGACAACACTGGACCGCTCACCTCACAGCTCAATGAAAGGAGTCACATAGTCCGTAAGTGGTGTGTGTGTGTGTGTGTGTGTGTGTGTGTGTGTGTGTGTGTGTGTGTGTGTGTGTGTGTGTGAGAGAGACCTCTCATTGAATTGGTCTATCCTCTCTGTTATTGAGTTAAACCATGGAGGGAATCGATCATGATGCAGACGTGTCCAGCATGATAACCATCTCTAGCCGCTTCCCTCATGCTCAATACCTCACTGTTTGCAGCTAATGGGTCATTTGAGAAATCTTCTATCTGAAGATAGATCACTTCTATGCACAGGGGTTGGAAGGAGGGGACAAGGGGGGAGATTTGGAGACTGAAAACGGGTTACCACTTCACTGAGATGCAGCCTCTGTCCTGATTCTCACAATAGTACTATGTCTCCCTCTCCAGGCAGTAAGTCAGATGGACAGAGGAGCCCCAGTGACTCAGTGTTTCTACGGATGGATGACATTCCCTACATCCGAGAGGACCGACCGGAAGACTGTCAGGAAGACCAACCAGAGGACCCACCAGAGAAGGAACCGGGAGACCTCCCGGAAGATCGAACAAAAGACTGTCCAGAAGACCGTCTGACAGATTGTCTGGAAGGCCATCCGGGAAAATGGCTAGTAGAATGTCCAGAAGACCAGCAGGTAGAATGTCCAGAAGACCAGCAGGAAGACAGGCAAGAAGACCAGCTGGAAGACAGGCAAGAAGACCAGCTGGAAGACAGGCAAGAAGACCAGCTGGAAGACAGGCAAGAAGACCAGCTGGAAGACAGGCAAGAAGACCAGCTGGAAGACAGGCAAGAAGACCAGCTGGAAGACAGGCAAGAAGACCAGCTGGAAGACAGGCAAGAAGACCGGCTGGAAGACAGGCAAGAAGACCGTCTGAAATACCAACTGGAAATCCAAGAAGGGAAAGGTGAGGAGACCTGTGTTATATTACACCCAACTTACAAGCCGTGAGTGTGAGTTGTAAACTTCTATAGCTGTTATATACAGTTGAAGTCGGAAGTTTACACACACTTTAGCCAAATAAATTTAAACTCAGTTTTTCACAATTCCTGACATTTAATCCGAGTAAAAATTCCCGTCTTAGGTCAGTTGGGATCACCACTTTATTTTAAGAATGTAAAATGTCAGAATAATAACGAGATAATTATTTATTTCAGCTTTTATTTCTTTTATCACATTCCCAGTGGGATAGAAGTTTACATACACTCAATTTGTATTTGGTAGCATTGCCTTCAAACGTTTCGAGTAGCCTTCCACAAGCTTCCCACAATAAGTTGGGTGAATTTTGGCCCATTCGTCCTGACAGAGCTGGTGTAACTGAGTCAGGTTTGTAGGCCTCCTTGCTCGCACACACTTTTTCAGTTCTGCCCACACATTTTCTATAGGATTGAGGTCAGGGCCTTATGATGGACATTCCAATACCTTCACTTTGTTGTCCTTAAGCCATTTTGCCACAACTTTGAAAGTAAGCTTGGGGTCATTGTCCATTTGGAAGACCCATTTGCGACCAAGCTTCAACTTCCTGACTGATGTCATGAGATGTTGCTGAACCGCCTTTCAGGTTATGTCGATTTACGACTCGTTTTACTGTGGACATAGATACTTTTGTACCTGTTTCCTCCATCATCTTCACAAGGACCTTTGCTGTTGTTCTGGGATTTATTTGTACTTTTCGCACCAAAGTACGTTCATCTCTAGGAGACAGAACCCGTCTCCTTCCTGAGCAGTATGACGACGGCGTGGTCACATGGTGTTTATACTTGCGTACTATTGTTTGTACAGATGAACGTGGTACCTTCAGACGTTTGGAAATTGCTCCCAAGGATGAACCAGACTTATGGAGGTTACAATTAGTTTTCTGAGGTCTTGGCTGATTTCTTTTGATCTTCCCACGATGTCAAAGAAAGAGGCACTGAGTTTTAATGTAGGCCTTGACTCAAATTATGTAAATTAGCCTATCAGAAGCTTCTAAAGCCATGACATCATTTTATTTTCCAAGCTGTTGAAAGTCACAGTAAACTTAGTGTATGTAAACTTCTGACCCACTGGGATTGTGATACAATGAATTATAATTGAAATAATCTGTCTGTAAACAATTGTTAGAAAAATGACTTGTGTCATGCACAAAGTAGATGTCCTATCTGACTTGCCAAAACTACAGTTTGTTTACAAGAAATGTGTGGAGTGGTTGAAAAACTAGTTTTAATGACTCAACTTCCAACTTCAACTGTACATGAGTGCTAACACCCTCTAGTAGGGTTGGCTGTATGCAGATGTTCATACCGTCCTCCTCTCAAACCAGGATATATGGTATTACTGGCTTAGTACACAAGGGGGATGCCAACATTCTCAATGGAGGCTGTTTGCTTAAAATGATAAAGGACATAAATGAAAAACAAATTGCAAAAACAGGCAATCCAGCTCATAAAGCTGTACACATATCAGGAGATACAACATGTCCTTTTGGTGAGTTTGAACATTTACAATCGAATGTGAACGAGACACATTGTGCTAATATACAAGACTCATGCTTGTCTGAAGGAAGAACAGTACTGGCTCTGAAGCAGCATGTGTAGGCTACAAGTTGTCTGTGTCGAGTCGCTAGGGCAACAGGCCTGCCTGCCCTGTTCTAAGAGGAGAGGGGGGGGAGGAGAGGAGAGGAGAGGAGAGGGGGGGGGAGAGGGGGAGGGAGGGAGGGGGGGGGGAGGGGGGGGGAGAGGAGAGGGGAGGGGGGGAGGGAGAGGGGGAGGGGGGGGAGAGGGGGAGGGGGGGGGGGGGGGGAGGGGGGGAGAGGAGAGGGAGGGGGGGGAGGGAGAGGGGGAGGGGGGGAGAGGGGGGGGGGGGGGGGAGGGGGAGAGAGAGGGGGAGGGGGGGGGAGAGGGGGAGGGGGGGAGAGGGGGAGGGGGGAGGGAGAGGGGGAGGGGGGGGAGAGGGGAGGGGGGAGAGGGGGGGGGGGGGAGAGGGGGAGGGGGGGGAGAGGGGAGGGGGGGAGGGGGGGGGGGAGAGGAGAGGAGGAGGAGAGGAGAGGGGGGAGAGGGGAGAGGAGAGGAGGGGGGGAGAGGGGAGGGGGGAGGAGAGGAGAGGGAGAGGAGAGGAGAGGGGGAGGGGGGAGAGGGGGAGGGGGGGGAGGGAGGAGGGGGAGGGAGGAGAGGGGAGAGGGGGGGAGAGGGAGAGGAGGGAGATGAGGAGAGGGGGAGAGGAGAGGGGGGAGAGGAGAGGAGAGGGGGAGAGGGAGAAGGGAGGAGGGAGGAGGAGAGGGGGAGGGGAGGGGGGAGGAGGAGAGAGGGGGAGGGAGAGGGGGGAGGGGAGGAGGGAGAGGAGAGGGGGGGGGGGAGGGGGAGAGGAGAGGAGGAGAGGAGAGGGGGGGGAGAGGAGAAGGGAGATGAGATGAGGGGGAGAGGAGGGGGGGGGAGGAGGGGGGGAGGGGGAGAGGGGAGGGGGGAGGAGAGGAGGAGGAGAGGGGGGGAGGAGGAGGAGAGGGGGGGGGGGGGGAGGAGGGAGAGGAGAGGGGGAGAGGGAGGAGGGAGATGAGGAGAGGGGGAAGGAGAGGGGGAGGGGAGAGGAGGGGGAGGAGAGGAGAGGGGGGGGAGGAGAGGGGAGAGGAGAGGGGGAGGGAGAGGAGGAGGGGGAGGAGGAGAGAGGAGGAGAGGGGGGGAGGAGAGGATGGGGGGAGGAGAGGATGGGGGGAGGGAGAGGATGGGGGAGAGGGAGAGAGGGAGGAGGAGAGGATGGGGGGGGAGGAGAGGAGAGAGGGGGAGGAGAGGAGAGAGACTCAGGAGAGGAGGGGGAGGAGGGAGAGAGGGGGGAGGGAGGAGGAGAGAGGGGGGGAGGAGAGGAGAGGAGAGGGGGGGGAGGAGAGAGGAGAGAGGGGGGAGGAGAGGAGAGGAGGGGGGAGGAGAGGAGGGGGAGAGGGGGGGAGGAGAGGAGAGGGGGGGGAGAGGGGGGGAGAGGGAGAGGGAGAGGAGCTGGAGAGGAGAGAGGGGGGGGGAGGGGAGAGGGGGAGAGGAGGGAGAGGGAGAGGGGGAGAGGAGAGGGGGGGGAGGGAGGGGAGAGGGGGAGGAGGGGAGGGAGGAGGGGAGGAGGGAGAGGAGAGGGGGGAGGAGAGGAGAGGGAGGAGAGGGAGGGGGGAGGAGAGGAGAGGAGGGGGAGAGGAGGGGGAGGAGGGAAAGGAGGGAGAGGAGAGGAGGGGGAGAGGGGAGGGGGAGGGAGAGGAGAGGAGGGGGGAGGAGGAGGAGGGGGAGACTGAGAGGAGGGAGGGAGAGGAAAGGAGAGGAGGGGGGAGGAGAGGAGGAGGAGGGGGAGAGGGAGAGGGAGAGGAGGGGGGAGGGAGAGGAAAGGAGAGGAGGGGGGAGGGAGAGGAGGGGGAGGGAGGAGGGGGAGAGGGGGAGGGGGAGGAGAGGAGGAGAGGAGGGGGGAGGGAGGAGGAGGGGGAGACTGAGAGGAGGGGGAGGGAGAGGGAAGGAGGAGGGAGGGGGAGGGGGGAGGAGGAGGAGGGGAGAGGGAGAGGGAGAGGAGGGGGGAGGGAGGAAGAGGAGGAGGGAGGGGGGAGGAGAGGAGGAGGGGGAGAGGGAGGGGGGGGGGGGGGAGGGACAGGGGAGGAGGGGAGGGGGGAGGGAGGGAGGAGGGGGAGGAGGACAGGGAGGAGGAGAGAGGGGGGAGGAGGAGAGGGGAGGAGGGGGAGGAGGGAGGGAGAGGAGGGGGGAGGGGAGAGGAGAGGGGGAGAGGGGGAGGAGGGGAGAGGAGAGGAGGGGGAGGAGAGGTGGAGGAGAGGGAGAGGAGAGGAGAGGAGAGGAGAGGAGAGGAGGGAGGGGAGAGGAGAGGAGGGGGGGGGGGGGAGAGGAGGGGGGAGAGGAGAGGGAGGGAGGAGAGGAGAGGGAGGGGGAGAGGAGAGGAGAGGGGAGGAGAGGAGAGGGGTCGAGGGAGAGGGAGAGGAGGGGGAGAGGAGAGGGGGAGAGGGAGGAGGGGGAGGAGGGGGAGGGGGGAGAGGGGGAGGGGAGAGGAGAGGAGAGGAGGGGGAGGACAGGAGAGGAGAGGACGGAGGAGGGGAGGAGAGGGGAGGGGGAGGAGAGGAGGGGAGAGGAGGAGGGGGGGAGGGAGAGGAGGGGGGGGGAGAGGAGAGGGAGAGGAGAGGAGAGGAGGGGAGGGGGAGAGGGAGAGGAGAGGAGGGAGGAGAGGAGAGGAGAGGCTGAGAGTGGAGTGGACAAAAAAATGCAAGGAAGTCAAGATGGTGACAGCTGTACAAATAACTCCATAGGGGTTTACTTCTCAAACACGGAAGAAAGCTAACACAATATGATGCCCCATCACTTTATTAATTCAGCCACTTAGATTAACTTGCAAATTAAATTTAAGGGTCGTGTTAATGCAGAAATATCTTGCTGCGTTTTGTAAACGCAGATTTAAAATGCTTCTCATTGTAATTTCTGCTCAACATCAGACTAATTCTGTGCTTCTGTTGCACTTCTCCACTCAGAGGAGAATTCATGATCAGGCATTCTATCAGCAGACAGAGCTCTGACTGATGTGTAGCTACGTTTCTCCTGTACTTCTCAGTGTGGCCAGCCTAGTTCTCTGGTAAAATACCAGATTAAATTCAAGCAAAACATCAGGAAATGTAGCTGGCTACGTTCTTTCTATGATAAACATTAGACATATTTATGATGGCCATGCATCGTTTTTGAAAAAAATACTTTGGTTTTTCATTAAGCTGATTTACTTGTGTGGCAGCCAGCCAAATAGCATTGCATTTCTTTTGTCATCAGATGAAAATGAAGCTATTTTCTGCTAAATGTGTCGCACTAATATATTTTCTGTGAAGGAAAACTAGTTGCACATCCCTGATCACTCTATTGAAGAAAACAAAACACTTGACGTTGAATATAAAATGTGACCCCTGTCAACACACAGCTGGACTCACCTGCTCCTGCTTTCTCCCATTGTGCTCTTTACAAACAAACAGCTGGACTCACCTGCTCCTGCTTTCTCCCATTGTGCTCTTTACAAACAAACAGCTGGACTCACCTGCTCCTGCTTTCTCACTTTGTGCTCTTTACAAACAAACAACTGGACTCACCTGCTCCTGCTTTCTCCCATTGTGCTCTTTACAAACAAACAGCTGGACTCACCTGCTCCTGCTTTCTCCCATTGTGCTCTTTACAAACAAACAGCTGGACTCACCTGCTCCTGCTTTCTCTCATTGTGCTCTTTACAAACACACAGCTGGACTCACCTGCTCCTGCTTTCTCCCATTGTGCTCTTTACAAACAAACAGCTGGACTCACCTGCTCCTGCTTTCTCCCATTGTGCTCTTTACAAACACACAGCTGGACTCACCTGCTCCTGCTTTCTCCCATTGTGCTCTTTACAAACACACAGCTGGACTCACCTGCTCCTGCTTTCTCCCATTGTGCTCTTTACAAACAAACAGCTGGACTCACCTGCTCCTGCTTTCTCCCATTGTGCTGTTTACAAACACACAGCTGGACTCACCTGCTCCTGCTTTCTCCCATTGTGCTCTTTACAAACAAACAGCTGGACTCACCTGCTCCTGCTTTCTCCCATTGTGCTCTTTACAAACACACAGCTGGACTCACCTGCTCCTGCTTTCTCCCATTGTGCTCTTTACAAACACACAGCTGGACTCACCTGCTCCTGCTTTCTCCCATTGTGCTCTTTACAAACACACAGCTGGACTCACCTGCTCCTGCTTTCTCCCATTGTGCTCTTTACAAACACACAGCTGGACTCACCTGCTCCTGCTTTCTCCCATTGTGCTCTTTACAAACAAACAGCTGGACTCACCTGCTCCTGCTTTCTCCCATTGTGCACTTTACAAACAAACAGCTGGACTCACCTGCTCCTGCTTTCTCCCATTGTGCTCTTTACAAACACACAGCTGGACTCACTTGCTCCTGCTTTCTCCCATTGTGCTCTTTACAAACACACAGCTGGACTCACCTGCTCCTGCTTTATCCCATTGTGCTCTTTACAAACAAACAGCTGGACTCACCTGCTCCTGCTATCTCCCATTGTGCTCTTTACAAACACACAGCTGGACTCACCTGCTCCTGCTTTCTCCCATTGTGCTCTTTACAAACACACAGCTGGACTCACCTGCTCCTGCTTTCTCCCATTGTGCTCTTTACAAACACACAGCTGGACTCACCTGCTCCTGCTTTATCCCATTGTGCTCTTTACAAACAAACAGCTGGACTCACCTGCTCCTGCTTTCTCCCATTGTGCTCTTTACAAACACACAGCTGGACTCACCTGCTCCTGCTTTATCCCATTGTGCTCTTTACAAACAAACAGCTGGACTCACCTGCTCCTGCTTTCTCCCATTGTGCTCTTTACAAACGCACAGCTGGACTCACCTGCTCCTGCTTTCTCCCATTGTGCTCTTTACAAACAAACAGCTGGACTCACCTGCTCCTGCTTTATCCCATTGTGCTCTTTACAAACGCACAACTGGACTCACCTGCTCCTGCTTTCTCCCATTGTGCTCTTTACAAACAAACAGCTGGACTCACCTGCTCCTGCTTTCTCCCATTGTGCTCTTTACAAACACACAACTGGACTCACCTGCTCCTGCTTTCTCCCATTGTGCTCTTTACAAACACACAGCTGGACTCACCTGCTCCTGCTTTCTCCCATTGTGCTCGTTACAAACAAACAGCTGGACTCACCTGCTCCTGCTTTCTCCCATTGTGCTCTTTACAAACACACAACTGGACTCACCTGCTCCTGCTTTCTCCCATTGTGCTCTTTACAAACAAACAGCTGGACTCACCTGCTCCTGCTTTCTCCCATTGTGCTCTTTACAAACACACAACTGGACTCACCTGCTCCTGCTTTCTCCCATTGTGCTCTTTACAAACACACAGCTGGACTCACCTGCTCCTGCTTTCTCCCATTGTGCTCTTTACAAACACACAACTGGACTCACCTGCTCCTGCTTTCTCCCATTGTGCTCTTTACAAACACACAGCTGGACTCACCTGCTCCTGCTTTCTCCCATTGTGCTCTTTACAAACACACAACTGGACTCACCTGCTCCTGCTTGCTCCCATTGTGCTCTTTACAAACAAACAGCTGGACTCACCTGCTCCTGCTTTCTCCCATTGTGCTCTTTACAAACACACAACTGGACTCACCTGCTCCTGCTTTCTCCCATTGTGCTCTTTACAAACAAACAGCTGGACTCACCTGCTCCTGCTTTATCCCATTGTGCTCTTTACAAACAAACAACTGGACTCACCTGCTCCTGCTTTCTCCCATTGTGCTCTTTACAAACAAACAACTGGCTCAACTGTTCTGGGGATCTACGGTACGGTAAGCTGCTGAAATGAAGAAAGCAATCTGCTTCATCTCCTAAGTATTGCACAAGTTGACTCCAGGTATTTACTTAGTCTTCACAAGTCAGGTGTAGTAACAAGGCCATGGTTTGCATAGTTGCATGGTATTTATTTGTAGTCTTGAAGGTTGTAGCAGATTGTGTAATGGGTTTTGTTCAAACACTTCTCATTTCTCTACACTCTATGCTCCCTCTCTCTCCTCTCCACCTCTCTCTACTCTACACCTCTCTCTCTTTACTCTCCTCTCCAACTCTCTCTCTTTACTCTCTACACCTCTCTCTCCTCTACACCTCTCTCTCTCTCTTTCCTCTACTCTACACCTCTCTCTCTGTCCTCTACTCTATACCTCTCTCTCTTTACTCTACTCTACACCTCTCTCTTTACTCTACTCTACACCTCTCTCTTTACTCCTCTCTCTTTACTCTACTCTACACCTCTCTCTTTACTCCTCTCTCTTTACTTTACACCTCTCTCTCTGTCCTCTACTCTATACCTCTCTCTCTCTCTCTCCTCTACTCTACACCTCTCTCTCTCTCTTTACTCTACACCTCTCTCTCTGTCCTCTACTCTACACCTCTCTCTTTACTCTACACCTCTCTCTTTACTCCACCTCTCTCTCTCTCTCCTCTACTCTACACCTCTCTCCCTCTGTCCTCTACTCTACACCTCTCTCCCTCTGTCCTCTACTCTACACCTCTCTCTCTGTCCTCTACTCTACACCCTTCTCTCTCTGTCTACTCTACACCTCTCTCTTTACTCTACACCTCTCTCTCTCCTCTACACCTCTCTCTTTACTCTACGCCTCTCTCTCTGTCCTCTACTCTACACCTCTCTCTTTACTCTACACCTCTCTCTCCCTCTCTCTCTCCTCTACTCTACACCTATCTCCCTCTGTCCTCTACTCTACACCTCTCTCTCTCCTCTACACCTATCTCCCACTGTCCTCTACTCTACACCTCTCTCCCTCTGTCCTCTACTCTACACCTCTCTCTCTGTCCTCTACTCTACACCCTTCTCTCTCTGTCTACTCTACACCTCTCTCTTTACTCTACTCTACACCTCTCTCTTTACTCTACACCTCTCTCTCTCCTCTACACCTCTCTCTTTACTCTACGCCTCTCTCTCTGTCCTCTACTCTACACCTCTCTCTTTACTCTACACCTCTCTCTCCCTCTCTCTCTCCTCTACTCTACACCTATCTCCCTCTGTCCTCTACTCTACACCTCTCTCTCTCCTCTACACCTCTCTCCCACTGTCCTCTACTCTACACCTCTCTCTGTCCTCTACTCTACACCCTTCTCTCTCTCTGTCTACTCTACACCTCTCTCTTTACTCTACTCTACACCTCTCTCTTTACTCTACTCTTCTCTTTACTCTACACCTCTCTCTCTGTCCTCTACTCTATAACTCTCTCTCTCCTCTACACCTCTCTCTCTCTCCTCTACTCTACACCTCTCTCTCTATCCTCTACTCTACACCTCTCTCTTTACTCTACACCTGTCTCCCTCTCTCTCTCCTCTACTCTACACCTCTCTCCCTCTGTCCTCTACTCTACACCCTTCTCTCTCTCTGTCCTCTATTCTACACCTCTCTCCCTCTGTCCTCTACACCTCTCTCTCTCTCCTCTACTCTACACCTCTCTCCCTCTGTCCTCTACTCTACACCTCTCTCCCTCTGTCCTCTACTCTGCACCTCTCTCCCTCTGTCCTCTACTCTGCACCTCTCTCCCTCTGTCCTCTACTCTACACCTCTCTCCCTCTGTCCTCTACTCTACACCTCTCTCTCCTCTACTCTACACCTCTCTCTCTCCTCTACTCTACACCTCTCTCTCCCTGTCCTCTACACCTCTCTCACTGTCCTCTACACCTCTCTCTCTGTCCTCTACTCTACATCTCTCTCTGTCCTCTACTCTACATCTCTCTCTGTCCTCTACTCTACATCTCTCTCTGTCCTCTACTCTACATCTCTCTCTGTCCTCTACTCTACACCTCTCTCTCTCCTCTACTCTACACCTCTCTCTCTCCTCTACTCTACACCTCTCTCTCTCTGCCCTCTACTCTACACCTCTCTCTCCTCTACTCCTCTCTCTCTGTCCTCTCCTCTACACCTCTCTCTCTCCTCTACACCTCTCTCCCTCTGTCCTCTACGCTACACCTCTCTCCCTCACTCCTCTGCTCTACACCTCTCTCCTCTGCTCTACACCTCTCTCCCTCTGTCCTCTGCTCTACACCTCTCTCCCTCTGTCCTCTGCTCTACCTCTCTCCCTCTGTCCTCTGCTCTACCTCTCTCCCTCTGTCCTCTGCTCTACCTCTCTCTCTGTCCTCTACTCTACACCTCTCTCCCTCTGTCCTCTACTCTACACCTCTCTCCCTCTGTCCTCTACTCTACACCCTTCTCTCTCTCCTCTACACCTCTCTCTCTGTCCTCTACTCTACACCCCTCTCTCTCCTCTACTCTACACCTCTCTCTGTCCTCTACACCTCTCTCTTTGTCCTCTACTCTACACCTCTCTCTCTCTCTCTCTCTGTCGTCTACTCTACACCTCTCTCTCTCTCTCTCTCTCTCCTCTCCATCTCTCTCTCTCCTCTACTCTACACTTCTCTCTCTCTCCTCTACTCTACACCTTTCTCTCTTTACTATACACCTCTCTCTTTACTCTACACCTCTCTCTGTCCTCTACTCTACACCTCTCTCTCTCTCTCCTCTCCTCTACATCTCTCTCTCTGTCCTCTACTCTACACCTTTCTCTCTTTACTATACACCTCTCTCTCTTTACTCTACACCTCTCTCTCTGTCCTCTACTCTACACCCCTCTCCTCTACTCTGAAAACATGAAATCATTATTAAAGTGACTCGTGTTCCATTATTAAGTGGCCAGTGATTTCAAATCTATGTAAATGGGGCAGCAGCCTCTAAGGTGCAGGGTTACATAACCGGGTGGAAGCCGCCTAGTGATGGCTATTAAACAGTCTGATGGCCTTGAGACAGAAGTTGTTTTTCAGTCTCTTGGTTCCAGCTTTGATGCACCTGTACTTACCTCGACTTCTGAATGATAGCGGGGTGAACAGGCAGTGGCTCGGGTGGTTGTTATCCTTGATGATCTTTTTGGTCTTCCTGTGACATCGAGTGCTGTAGGTGTCCTGGAGGACAGGTAGTTTGCCCCCGGTGATGCGTTGGGCAGACAGCACCACCCTCTGGAGAGCCTTGCGGTTGCGGGGTTTGCCATACCAGGTGATGTGATACAGCCTGACAGGATGCTCTCAATTGTGCATCTGTATAAGTTTGAGGGTTTTAGGTGCCAGACTATAGTGACAGCAGGCATATCATAGCAACAGAACTTTGTGTTTTATCTTTCGCTGCGTCACATTTCCTCACTTTCCTGCGTTACACACTTTTACCCCCTTTTTCTCCCCAATTTTGTGGTGTCCAATTGTTAGTAGTTACTATCTTGTCTAATCGCTACAACTCCCATAAGGGCTCGGGAGAGCTGAAGGTCGAGAGCCATGCATCCTCTGAAACACAACCCAACCAAGCCGCACTGCTTCTTAACACAGCGCGCATCCAACCCGGAAGCCAGCCGCACCAATGTGTCGGAGGAAACACAGTGCACCTTGCGTCCTGGTCAGCGTGTACTGCGCCCGGCACGCCACAGGAGTCACTAGTGCGCGATGAGACAAGGATATCCCTACCGGCCAAACCCTCCCCAACCCGGACGACGCTAGGCCAATTGTGCGTCGCCCCATGGACCCCCCGGTCGCGGCCGGTTACGACAGAGCCTGGGCGCGAACCCAGACTCTCTGGTGGCACGCAGTACCTTAGACCACTGCACCACCCGGGAGGCCTGGCATGTATTGTTTAAAGACAAAAGGGCTCATGGGTCTCTGAATGACAAATTTGTTTTTAAGATTTGTGTAATTATTCAATCAAAGATGATATTTTATATTGTAAATATAAGAATATCAAAATATTATGTGTCATGTGCAGAGATTGACACTGTGTCCTACCCTTCCAGGTAACAAGAGGAGTTCTTTGATGGGAGAATAAGGTGGAGGAAGGCATGGAGCAGTCATCGTCGACCACCCAGCACAAAGCCAGAGAGAAGAGACAACAGGGAAGATCTAGCACAGATAATAAACTGTCTCTCTCTCTTTTCCCTTCCTCCCAGTCTTCTACCCACTGGGTACTGGGGTAGACGTTTAGTTGGGATCACACTGTAGTACTTAGACATCCAGAAGCTCAAGACCTTTATCTGAACTGTCCACTCCCCAGACCCAACCCCCTAACCCTGGATAACCTCTGTCCAGACCCTGGATAACCTCTGTCCACTCCCCAGACCCTGTATAACCTCTGTCCACTCCCCAGACCCTGTATAACCTCTGTCCACTCCCCAGACCCTGGATAACCTCTGTCCACTCCCCAGACCCTGGATAACCTCTGTCCACTCCCCAGACCCTGGATAACCTCTGTCCACTCCCCAGACCCTGGATAACCTCTGTCCACTCCCCAGACCCTGGATAACCTCTGTCCACTCCCCAGACCCTGGATAACCTCTGTCCACTCCACTAACCCTGGATAACCTCTGTCCACTCCCCCTCTGTCCAGACCCTGGATAACCTCTGTCCACTCCCCAGACCCTGGATAACCTCTGTCCACTCCACTAACCCTGGATAACCTCTGTCCACTCCCCAGACCCTGGATAACCTCTGTCCACTCCCCAGACCCTGGATAACCTCTGTCCACTCCCCAGACCCTGGATAACCTCTGTCCACTCCCCAGACCCTGGATAACCTCTGTCCACTCCCCAGACCCTGTATAACCTCTGTCCTCTCCCCAGACCCTGGATAACCTCTGTCCACTCCCCAGACCCTGGATAACCTCTGTCCACTCCCCAGACCCTGGATAACCTCTGTCCACTCCCCAGACCCTGGATAACCTCTGTCCACTCCCCAGACCCTGTATAACCTCTGTCCTCTCCCTAGACCCTGTATAACCTCTGTCCACTCCACTAACCCTGGATAACCTCTGTCCACTCCCCAGACCCTGGATAACCTCTGTCCACTCCCCAGACCCTGGATAACCTCTGTCCACTCCCCAGACCCTGGATAACCTCTGTCCACTCCCCAGACCCTGTATAACCTCTGTCCACTCCCCAGACCCTGGATAACCTCTGTCCACTCCCCAGACCCTGTATAACCTCTGTCCTCTCCCTAGACCCTGTATAACCTCTGTCCACTCCACTAACCCTGGATAACCTCTGTCCACTCCCCAGACCCTGGATAACCTCTGTCCACTCCCCAGACCCTGGATAACCTCTGTCCACTCCCCAGACCCTGGATAACCTCTGTCCACTCCCCAGACCCTGGATAACCTCTGTCCACTCCACTAACCCTGGATAACCTCTGTCCACTCCCCAGACCCTGGATAACCTCTGTCCACTCCACTAACCCTGGATAACCTCTGTCCACTCCACTAACCCTGGATAACCTCTGTCCACTCCCCAGACCCTGGATAACCTCTGTCCACCCCCCAGACCCTGGACAACCTCTGTCCACTCCCCAGACCCAACCCCCTAACCCTGGACAACCTCTGTCCACTCCCTAGACCCTGTATAACCTCTGTCCACTCCCCAGACCCTGGATAACCTCTGTCCACTCCCCAGACCCTGGACAACCTCTGTCCACTCCCTAGACCCTGGACAACCTCTGTCCACTCCCCAGACCCTGGATAACCTCTGTCCACTCCCCAGACCCTGGATAACCTCTGTCCACTCCCCAGACCCTGGATAACCTCTGTCCACTCCCCAGACCCTGGATAACCTCTGTCCACTCCCCAGACCCTGGATAACCTCTGTCCACTCCCCAGACCCAACCCCCTAACCCTGGAGGCGCTCTCCTTTGAATTGTCTGGGTAACAGACTACTGAAACATTATGACTTAAATTAATTGATGTACTTTTCTGTATATTTCTGTTAAGTTACCTTTCATCCACCCATCTCTACAGGGGAAGAAGAAGAAACTAAATGAAGAGGAACAAAAGAGGGAAATAGCATGTCTAGACCTGAGCCATCTTAGAAATATTTTGTTTTGTCAACCAAGAAGACGAAAATGTCTGTTCTACCATCAGACAGTTTTTTAAGGGAACTGTCCTTATCATATAATATTTCTATCAGTCAATCACCGATGGCTGGTAGGAGTCCTGCCATGTGAATGCCATCCTCACTGCCAGTGTTCTGGCCACACAAAGGGAAGAAACACACACCAGCCATGAGAACAAGCACAATGTCTACAACCACAGGGACTTTATACTGATTCAAAGGAGCAGTCTGTCTTTTCTTTGTCACATGTGGCCACTGGAAGAAATGCACAAACAGTCAAGTCTCAGGCAACACACATGCGCACACACGTACACATACACGTACACACACGTACACGCATACACACGCATACACACGCGTACACACACATACAGTCATACATACAGTCATACATACAGTCATACATACAGTCATACATACAGTCATACATACATACAGTCATACATACAGTCATACAGTCATACATACAGTCATACAGTCATACATACATACATACAGTCATACATACATACATACAGTCATACATACATACATACATACAGTCATACATACAGTCATACAGTCATACATACAGTCATACAGTCATACATACAGTCATACAGTCAGTGCCTTGCAAAAGTATTCGGCCCCCTTGAACTTTGCGACCTTTTGCCACATTTCAGGCTTCAAACATAAAGATATAAAACTGTATTTTTTTGTGAAGAATCAACAACAAGTGGGACACAATCATGAAGTGGAACAACATTTATTGGATATTTCAAACTTTTTTAACAAATCAAAAACTGAAAAATTGGGCGTGCAAAATTATTCAGCCCCCTTAAGTTAATACTTTGTAGCGCCACCTTTTGCTGCGATTACAGCTGTAAGTCGCTTGGGGTATGTCTCTATCAGTTTTGTACATCGAGAGACTGACATTTTTTCCCATTCCTCCTTGCAAAACAGCTCGAGCTCAGTGAGGTTGGATGGAGAGCATTTGTGAACAGCAGTTTTCAGTTCTTTCCACAGATTCTCGATTGGATTCAGGTCTGGACTTTGACTTGGCCATTCTAACACCTGGATATGTTTATTTTTTGAACCATTCCATTGTAGATTTTGCTTTATGTTTTGGATCATTGTCTTGTTGGAAGACAAATCTCCGTCCCAGTCTCAGGTCTTTTGCAGACTCCTTCAGGTTTTCTTCCAGAATGGTCCTGTATATGGCTCCATCCATCTTCCCATCAATTTTAACCATCTTCCCTGTCCCTGCTGAAGAAATCCAGGCCCAAACCATGATGCTGCCACCACCATGTTTGACAGTGGGCATGGTGTGTTCAGGGTGATGAGCTGTGTTGCTTTTACGCCAAACATAACGTTTTTCATTGTTGCCAAAAAGTAAAATTTTGGTTTCATCTGACCAGAGCACATGTTTGGTGTGTCTCCCAGGTGGCTTGTGGCAAACTTTAAACAACACTTTTTATGGCTATCTTTAAGAAATGGCTTTCTTCTTGCCACTCTTCCATAAAGGCTAGATTTGTGCAATATACGACTGATTGTTGTCCTATGGACAGAGTCTCCCACCTCAGCTGTAGATCTCTGCAGTTCATCCAGAGTGATCATGGGCCTCTTGGCTGCATCTCTGATCAGTCTTCTCCTTGTATGAGCTGAAAGTTTAGAGGGACGGCCAGGTCTTGGTAGATTTGCAGTGGTCTGATACTCCTTCCATCTCGATATTATCGCTTGCACAGTGCTCTTTGGGATGTTTAAAGCTTGGGAAATCTTTTTGAATCCAAATCCGGCTTTAAACTTCTACACAACAGTATCTCGGACCTGCCTGGTGTGTTCCTTGTTCTTCATGATGCTCTCTGTGCTTTTAACAGACCTCTGAGACTATCACAGTGCAGGTGCATTTATACGGAGACTTGATTACACACAGGTGGATTGTATTTATCATCATAAGTCATTTCGGCCAACATTGGATCATTCAGAAATCCTCACTGAACTTCTGGAGAGAGTTTGCTGCACTGAAAGTAAAGGGGCTGAATAATTTTGCACGCCCAATTTTTCAGTTTTTGATTTGTTAAAAAAGTTTGAAATATCCAATAAATGTCGTTCCACTTCATGATTGTGTCCCACTTGTTGTTGATTCTTCACAAAAAAATACAGTTTTATATCTTTATGTTTGAAGCCTGAAATGTGGCAAAAGGTCGCAAAGTTCAAGGGGGCCGAATACTTTCGCAAGGCACTGTACATACATACACACACACCCACATACATACATACACACACACACCCACATACATACATACATACATACATACATACACACACACACCCATACATACATACATACATACATACCCACATACATACATACATACCCACATACATACATACCCACATACATACACACCCACCCACATACATACACACACACACCCACATACATACATATACACATACATACATATACACACACCCACATACATATACACACACATATACACACACACACATACATATACACACACACACATACATACATACATACATATACACACATACATACATACATACATACATACACACATACACACAGTTCCATTGAAGTCAATGGACTCCCAGTCCTACCGGATCTATACTTGTTACCAGATGTTAATCTGCAGATTGCAGCTTTAATCCAGATGTATAATAACTGTAACTGAGTTCCAACAAACCTGCCACCTGAAACAGGGGATATGCAATATGTACAAAATCCCCAAAACGTACGGCACAACGTTTGACCTACATTTGCAAAGGCATTTTATTATGAATAGATAATATGATATATTAATGGTGATTTGATATTCATTAATGAGCAGATTTGATTTATAAAATGGTGATTCTTTGGTTTTATGTGTAATGAATAGGCTGTTTTAACAGCCTGCTTCTGGATGATAGAGAAACTCACGTCTATCATATCATAACACACACAATATGTTCCTGCATGGTTTAAACCAGAGACATTTACAGTATATATATATATATATATATATTAACCTTTATTTAACTTGGCAAGTCAGTTAAGAACAAATTCTTATTTTCAATGACGGCCTAGGAACAGTTGGTTAACTGCCTGTTCAGTGGCAGAACGACAGATTTGTACCTTGTCAGCTCAGGGGTTTGAACTTGCAACCTTCCGGTTACTAGTCCAACACTCTAACCACTAGGCTACCCTGCCGCCCCTTTGCTGTCATCTCCATATCATCATAACACACACAATATGTTCCTGCATGGTTTAAACCAGAGACATGTACAGTATGTCATCTCCATATCACCATGACTTAGTTCCAGGGAATGCATTTAAAAATGGCTTGCCATAGTTACAACTGTTACCTACTACTGCAATGTCCCATCCTATGGAACTGTGACATTACAGTAGTAAAACCCTATCTGTCTGTGCAGAGCCCCATGCCAAAGTGAAGTGTTACTCCCACATGCATGAACTACTGCAGATGTCAACACGACAGTTTCATTGGAAATTTCACAATTTTATAGAGGACGATACGTGTTTCCAATGACATCATCAATCAATTAGTAGACATTTAGTAAACAAAGCCAACTCATAATTGTTTAAAATGACACAATGCACACTGACGATGTCATTGGAAACAGTTATCTTCCTCTATCCTTTTTACTACATAACACAGACATTTTCCATATTTTATATACTGTTGATGGTGGAGGGATTCTGGAGATGATGAAGTTGAATCTTTTTGAAATTTCCCTTGAACTATTCTCTGTCAAGTGACCTATCCAGGGACGCACAAGGGCATAGGAACACAGGGGGCTGAGGGTTTAGCTTCTGGGCTGAGAGGATGCGGATACAGGGGGCTGGGGGCTAGGGGGGTTGGGTTTGTACAGGAGCACATGGACTGGGTGTATGGAATGCACTGCTTACTGCTTTCCCTGTAGAATATTAGCCCAAATTCCCTTAGTTCTGCTATAACTATCTGCATGCACGAATCAGAGAGCTTGGTGTACAATGATGTTTCCCCTAGACACTAATCAAAGGTCACTTTGCGTTTTATCCCCAAATAGTAAGGTTAGGATTGTGTATTGGGAAGCTGATGCTCGATCTGTGCCTACAGTGCCTTGCAAAAGTATTCATCCCCATTGGAGTTTTTCCTATTTTGTTGCATTACAACCTGGGATTTAAATGGATTTTATTTGGATTTCATGCTATGGACACACAAAATAGTCCAAATTGGTGAAGTGAAATGAAAACAATGTCTTGCTATAATTTTATTTTTTTAAATGGACAAGTTGTGCCTGCATATGTATTCACCCCCTTTGCATCGAAGCCCCTCAATAAGATCTGGTGCAACCAATTACCTTCAGAAGTCACACAGTTAGTGGGCAATCTAAGTGTCACATGATCTGTCACATGATCTCAGTATATATACACCTGTTCTGAAAGACCCCAGAGTCTGAAACACCAAGTAAGCAGCACCATGAAGACCAATGAGGTCTCCAAACAGGTCAGGGACAAAGTTGTGGAGAAGTACAGAACAGGGTTGGGTTATAAAAAAATATCAGAAACTTTGAACATCCCACGGGGCACCATTAAATCCATTATAAAAAAATGGAAAGAATATGACACCACAATAAACCTGCCAAGAGAGGGCCACCCACCAAAACTCACGGACCAGTCAAAGAGGGCATTAATCAGAGAGGCAACAAAGAGACCAAAGATAACCCTGAAGGAGCTGTACACTCCTCAGAGCTGGGCTTTACGGAAGAGTGACCAGAAAAAAAGCCATTGCTTTAAAGAAAAAATAAGCAAACAAGTTATGTGGGAGCCTCCCCCAAACATATGGAAGAAGGTACTCTGGTCAGATGAGACTAAAATGGAGCTTTTTGGAAATCAAGCAAAACGCTACGTCTGGCGCAAACCCAACACCTCTCATCACCCCGAGAACAACATCTCCAGCATCATGCTGTGGGGATGTTTTTCCATCAGCAGGGACTGGGAAACTGATCAAAAAAAAAGGAATGATGGATGGGACAAGCCAATGATGGATGGCGCTAAGTACAGGGAAATTCTTGAGGTGAAACCTGTTTCAGTCTTCCAGAGATTTGAGACTGGGACGGAGGTTCACCTTCCAGCAGGACAATGACCCTAAGCATACTGCTAAAGCAACACTCGAGTGGTTTAAGGGGAAACATTTAAATGTCTTGGAATTGCCTCGTCAAAGCCCAGACCTCAATCCAATTGAAAATCTGTGGTATGACTTAAAGATTGCAGTACACCAGCAGAACCCATCCAACTTGAAGGAGCTGGAGCAGTTTTGCCTTGAAGAATGGGCAAAACTCCCAGTGGACTTGCAGCTGTAATTTCTGCAAAAAGTGGCTCTACAAAGTATTGACTTTGGGGGGGAATAGTTATGCATGGTCAAGTTTTCAGTTTTTTTTGTCTTGTTTCATGTTTGTTTCACAATAAAAAATATTTTGCATCTTCAAAGTGGTAGGCATGTTGTGTAAATCAAATGATACAAACCCCCCAAAATATATTTTAATTCCAGGTTGTAAGGCAACAAAATAGGAAAAATGCCAAGGAGGGTGAATACTATCACAAGCCACTGTATTTAAGGACAACTCCTACCTTGGAGACTGGGATGGGACTCAGCTTGATGCAGAGAGGAGCAGGACACAGACCTGGGCTTATGAAAAGCCAGGCTGAATTGGATGTGTATTTTTAGTGGAGGAGTTATAGTCTATACAAATCAGATAAGCATGAGAGAAAAAGACCTGTCTAATATAAGCTGACAGCTGAAGAGCACAGTCAGGATATCAGGACAGTGTAACATTTCCAAGGACAGACAGACACCCCTGTAATGTCAAACAGGCTCAGATGAGAGGAATGGATGTTGTTTGATAGGAATGTATGCCAATGTACACAGGGGTTTGGAGTTAGAGATGTATAGAGAGAGGAAGAGGTTTTATAGTGCCCTTACTTTAATATATAGGTAGTCCGACCTGGGGCCATCACTATTCACTACTGGTTAGCTGCTATTAGACTGAGCTTAGAATGAGCTGCTCTGGATTGTCTAATACTGACAGATGACTGATTTACAGACAGCATATACAGAGGGAGAGTGATAGGGAAGTAGAGAGAAACAAATGAAGAGAGATCCTACGTCACAGCGCTGCACTGCAGGGAAGGTGGGTGGAGATGTGATGCACTCTGACTTCAAGCCAGTGCTTTCCTTGACGCACACAAACACGGGGGTGATCTATGGGGAGACTCAGTGGCATTGATTTACTTTGCCTGTAACCGCTTTGCCCCTCCCACACACATCCTTATGACCTGACAAATAACTGAGCTGGAGAAATCAAAGAACAGAGAAACCAAGCAACTCAGTCTCATGCTCTCAGAGAAGATATTTATTGGTGAGGGAGACAGAGATTCAGCAGATATAGATGTATATATATATAGATCAGAGATGAAGAGGTGAAGCGGGAGGGATAACTGGGTCAAATATCTATGTTCTCCAGCAGGTGGTGCTATTTTGTTTCTTTCACTCACCAAGCAAAGAGTTTTTGTATGGAGGTCAATGTGTGTTGAATTTGGTTAACTAAAAAATGTATGGCTTATTTTCTACCTGAGGTTTACTTGATCTAATCAAGTTTTGTAACGCTTATGTTGTTATGAGAGTTCTGATAGAAGTAGGATACGTGAAATCCGGTCAACTTTGAGAAAAAACACTTTATATCAGTCGTCTCGAGATGGCTATGCCTATTCATGACATAAGGCGGTTGACATCAACAACCCTCATCAAATATTTTAAAAAGTATTAAAGTAACGAGATGTATCCACCAATCCAAAGAGAGGAATAGACGCTCAGCCGTCGTTCCACTCTGTGGACAAATCCCATTGTTATGGAGACATACAGTATCAGTCAAAGGTTTGGACACAGCTACTCATTCAAAGGTTATTCTGGATTTTTACTCTTTTCTACATTGTAGAATAATATTGAACACCACAAAACTATGAAATAACACATCTTTATTTTATTTATTTAACCTTTATTGAACTAGGCATGTCAACTAAGAAGAAATTCTTATTTACAATGACGGCCTACCCCGGTCAAACCCTAAGCCGGACGACGCTGGGCCAATTGTGTGCCGCCCTATGGGACTCCTAATCACGGCCGGTTGTGATGCAGCCATTGAATAAGTGTATCCAAACTATTGACTGTTACTGTAGTTCTCATCATTATATCCAATTCTCTGTTATATAGATTATGTGGGAATTTAGCGATGGTTCAACAGTTTACAAGATCTTCAGAATATCAGGGTTCAGGATATCAGACCTCCCAATGAATGTTTTAAAAACTCCTCAATAAAAATATTATTCTGGACTCCTGTATTGACAGTTTTCTTTGTTTCCTGCACTTTCATTCCCAATGTCATGAGAAACACTCAAAAAAAGAGAACTTGCACGAACAAAATATTCTGTCCTGGCTCTCAGAAGAACTTTCCTCAGAATTACAACATACTGTGAGAAACTGGAGGGCAGTGACCTATACTGACTGGGCCAAAACACTACACACACGGATAACCACATAACAACCCTGTTTTGATTCCAGGTTGTTTCTATGTTGTAACAGCATTCCCTGACTATGACACATGGTGGTGTGTAGATGTTTATTCAAGGCTTCAGTCAAAGCCCCTTGTGATACATAGGTATACACTTACAGACACGAGCTGTGAGCGCTTTTCATTTGTGCAATTTTGAACATTACATGTATATCATTGAGATGGTAGCTACTGATAATAGTGCAATAATAATGCTACAGACAGAGACAGCATCAGAACAGAATGATTGCACATCCACATTGAGCAGACCCTTAATTAAAATGCTGAAAAGAAAAAGAAAAAATGGATTATTGCTCTCTGAGAACAGTCCTATTTGTCCCTATTGAACGCACCCCGGGACTTTGAGAACAGTCCTATTTGTCCCTATTGAACGCACCCCGGGACTTTGAGAACAGTCCTATTTGTCCCTATTGAACGCACCCCGGGACTTTGAGAACAGTCCTATTTGTCCCTATTGAACGCACCCCGGGACTTTGAGAACAGTCCTATTTGTCCCTATTGAACGCACCCCGGGACTTTGAGAACAGTCCTATTTGTCCCTATTGAACGCACCCCGGGACTTTGAGAACAGTCCTATTTGTCCCTATTGAACGCACCCCGGGACTTTGAGAACAGCTTCCTCAACAGAGCGCTCCATACAGCTAAGGTCTGAGGTAATACAGGATTTTTACTTCAAGTCCCGTTGCACTAAAACAAACAGGATTTTAAATATAACGTCCTACATATATTTAGTGTGTGACTGATTTGGTCAATTGATTGTTTCACTCTAGTAATTTTCCAAGTCAAATACTGTTTACTTGGGGTCACAGTTAATATTTTGCGGCATTCACTCTCAAGTGGACCCAAACAACTCCTCCTATAAAACGTATTCAGGTGGTAAGTCAAACAGAATAGGGAATGTGCATTTTACAATAGGAATGGAATCATCCTCACCGGGTCGTTCTTGAAATGTGGTGGTATTTGCATTACATTTACATTTAAGTCATTTAGCAGACGCTCTTATCCAGAGCGACTTACAAATTGGTGAATTCACCTTCTGACATCCAGTGGAGCAGCCACTTTACAATAGTGCATCTAAATCATTAAGGGGGAGGGGGTGAGAAGGATTACTTATCCTTGCATCTCTTGCAACCATGAAAATCACTTTAAAATGACAAATAGTTACACATCAATGTAACCAAAAACGTTTTGAACTGTTTATCTATGATTAAACATATATGTTATCCTTTATACTGCAGAACTTTGTTTATGCATTGTTTTTAAAGTATTTAGGGTAAGCAAATTGGCTTGTCCCAGTAGTGATGTGTAGAGTTGTACAGACATTGGCTTGTCCCAGTAGTGATGTGTAGAGTTGTACAGACATTGGCTTGTCCCAGTAGTGATGTGTAGAGTTGTACAGACATTGGCTTGTCCCAGTAGTGATGTGTAGAGTTGTACAGACATTGGCTTGTCCCAGTAGTGATGTGTAGAGTTGTACAGACATTGGCTTGTCCCAGTAGTGATGTGTAGAGTTGTACAGACATTGGCTTGTCCCAGTAGTGATGTGTAGAGTTGTACAGACATTGGCTTGTCCCAGTAGTGATGTGTAGAGTTGTTTAGACATTGGCTTGTCCCAGTAGTGATGTGTAGAGTTGTACAGACATTGTCTTGTCCCAGTAGTGATGTGTAGAGTTGTACAGACATTGGCTTGTCCCAGTAGTGATGTGTAGAGTTGTTTAGACATTGGCTTGTCCCAGTAGTGATGTGTAGAGTTGTACAGACATTGTCTTGTCCCAGTAGTGATGTGTAGAGTTGTTTAGACATTGGCTTGTCCCAGTAGTGATTTGTAGAGTTGTTTAGACATTGGCTTGTCCCAGTAGTGATGTGTAGAGTTGTACAGACATTGGCTTGTCCCAGTAGTGATGTGTAGAGTTGTTTAGACATTGGCTTGTCCCAGTAGTGATGTGTAGAGTTGTTTAGACATTGGCTTGTCCCAGTAGTGATGTGTAGAGTTGTTTGGACGTTGGCTTGTCCCAGTAGTGATGTGTAGAGTTGTTTAGACATTGGCTTGTCCCAGTAGTGATGTGTAGAGTTGTTTGGACATTGGCTTGTCCCAGTAGTGATGTGTAGAGTTGTTTAGACATTGGCTTGTCCCAGTAGTGATGTGTAGAGTTGTTTAGACATTGGCTTGTCCCAGTAGTGATGTGTAGAGTTGTACAGACATTGGCTTGTCCCAGTAGTGATGTGTAGAGTTGTTTGGACATTGGCTTGTCCCAGTAGTGATGTGTAGAGTTGTTTAGACATTGGCTTGTCCCAGTAGTGATGTGTAGAGTTGTTTAGACATGTTTTTGGGATTTAGATGTATTACTTTTAATGCTAGAAAGTGAGAAAAAAAATGTATCATATACATCAATAAAAACAAAAAGAGGCTATTAAAATAACTATTTATTTTAAAATAGTATGTCTGTCCCTCAAGTGTCTGTCTTTGGTGTTCCTGCCTTGACAATCACTCATTGCAAATATAAACAAGAACCTTGAACATTCCCTCCAGTGGTAAACTTATCAGGGAGGGGTCTATATTGAAGAGAATTGTTAATTAATCACACCCAGTATGTCATACATTTGAAAGATTCCATTGATACTTTGGTATGTCGAAATCCAAAGTGTCCCTCTGTGTTATTCAAGTTAAAATGTGGGGAAATTACACCGTGAGCTAAATGATTAATCATGTCAAAAATTATTTTCAAAGAGCTAATGACTTTAGATTTGAGTATATGTTGCATCAATTTAAGAAAATAACCTAAAATGTGTTATTAGTGTTACCGTCATTGGTGTTACTACTCCTACCGATGGCACAATGTTATCATAATGTCATTAAGCAGTCATCTTAGTTGAATGGGAGGATATACCAAAACACATTTAAATAAACAAACAATCCAGAATAATTAAGTAGATTCTTTTGCCAAAACGCCAGTCCCCAATGCCACAGCAATTCAAGAACGACTCCAGCAATACTAATCACATTGTAATGTTAATAACATGATTAAGCAATGGAAGATCATCATTACCAGCTAGTCTAATACACCCAGACACACTTGGCCTGTGTCTCAATAGTTTAAACACTATAGCTTATTTTCCATATCTCCTTTCCTTGTGTCCTTCCCTCCGTGATCACTGATCTGGCTGAACATGACAGGTGGAAGAAACATCAGTTTCAATGAAGGAGATGAGGAAAGGAAGCCATTTCAAAGTGTCGAGAGACACCCAGTCAGTGCCTTAGTGTGGAACCACACAGCATCTACAATGTCCTGACACAGACTGCTTATTCGTGACACCACTGAACACAAACACTCAAAAGGAAATGACACCCCTCTCCACTGCGAGCAGTATTGATGAAGACACACAGGGATGACAAACACACAGGGATGACAAACACACAGGGATGACAAACACACAGGGATGACAAACACACAGGGATGACAAACACACAGGGATGACAAACACACAGAGACACACAGACAAATGATTAAGACTTCTCTTTAACTGTTACGCTGCCTTGTGCATTAGTTTAAGGGTTAAAATAGAATATATCTTTAGACAAGCAGTGACATTATCAGCTCAGCGTACAGTGATGCGCTAGGAGTTAGGAAGGGGGCTTCTGTGTGCTTGGTCTAACACAGGGGTGGGCAAACTTTGTCTCGAGTGACAAATTGGGATTTTGAAATTCAACGGAACGCCGCATTTTTTGGGGGACCAATTGTTTGTTAACATTGAGTGATGCAGCGGTCTAAGGCACTGCATCACAGTGCCTGAGGCGCCACTACAGACCTGGGTTCGATCCCAGGCTGTGTCACAGCTGGCAGTGACTGGGAGACCCATGAGGCATTGGCCCAGTGTCGTCCGGGTTAGGAGAGGGTTTGGCAGGCCCGAAATTTCCTTGTCCCATCGCGCTCTAGCGACTCGTTTGGCGGGCCAGGCGCATGCGCACTGACACTGTCGCCAGGTGTTCAGTGTTTCTTCAGACACATTGGTGCGGCTGGCTTCTGGGTCGGTCGGGTCATGGTCGGTTGGCTCGGTCGGGGCATGTTTCGGAGGATGCACAGCTCTCGACCTTCGCCTCTCCCGAGTCCGTACGGAAGTTGCAGCGATGGGACAAGACTATAACTACCAATTGGATACCATGAAATTGGGGAGAAAAAAAAAAGATTTATAAAAAAATATATATTTATTTTTTCAATGTCTCGCAGGCCAGATGTGGCCCGTAGCTGGCTCCCCCTTGGTCTAATACATTATACGCACACACTGCTGGTGGTGGACAGGGGCCAGTGCTGAGGGTATTGTTGTCTTCTACTGGACGTTGACAACAGTCTCGTGGATAGACTCGGCCACATAGTCGATGTTCTTAGTGGTCAGACCACACATGTTGATACGACCGCTGGCCATTAGGTAGATACTCCTCTCCTTGATCATGTACTCCACTTGTTTAGCTGGAGAGAGACAAAATATTAAAAAGGTATGAACAAATCAAATGGTATTTATCAAATGCTTCATAAACAACAGGTGTAGACTAGCAGGGCTCTTTACTGTAGGATTCCATATGTTATTTCATAGTTTGTCTTCACTATTATTCTACAATGCAGAAAATAGTACAAATAAAGAAAAACCATTGAATGAGTAGGTGTGACCAAACTTTTGACGGGTACTGTACATATAGGTAGAGTCACCAGGCAACAGGACAGATAATAAACAGTAACAGCAGCGTATGTGATGAGACAAAAGGTGTGTGTGTGTGTACGTGTGTACTCACGGTTGAGGCCAGTGAAGCTGAACATGCCGATCTGCTGTGTGATGTGGTCCCATGTTCCTGGTGTTCCCAGAGCCTGCAGTTTAGCCTGGAGTGAAGCCCTCATCAACAACACACGGTCTGCCATGGTCTTCACATTATCCTTCCTACAACAGGGAGAGGGGGGAGGGATAGAGGAGGAGAGAAGGAAGATGGAGGGAGAGGGAGAGAGAGAGAGGAAGGGATGAGAGAACGAGAAGGGGATTAAGAGAGGATATATTTCAAATTACAGGAGGTTGCGGGTGGGTGCCTCATAGTAATGTCTGGAATGGCATCAAACAGGTGCAAACCATGTGTTTGAGGTGTTAAGTGCCAATCCGTTGATTGTCTTCCAGCCATTACTCTGAACACTCATGTAGAACTGTTGGGAGTGGATACACTACTATGGACCTGTGTGTGTTCCCACCATTCAGCGAAGAGTTCAGCTGTGTTGAGTGTAATGGCGACTAGCCTGGCACCCTGGGAGGGAGGGTTGGACCAGGTTACCCTGACAATCTTCTCCATCTGAGACAGAACCCTCCTCACGTTGTCAGCATCACGAGCTACGATGGTCAGGTTCCCCACACGTTCATCTGAAAGGAGACAGAATCTTCATTTCGGGTCTCTGCAGTTTACAGATTGCATTATGTAGAATGTAATGTGAAACGTGAGAGGTGGGAGTAGGAATACATACTGCAGTTTGGTTTCATTTATGTTTCCCTGCATCTTACTGAGTGTGTGTGTGTGTGTGGGGGGGGGGGGGTCTGTCTCACTGTAAAGGCCAAAGTTCTTGGAGAAGGACTGGGCACAGAACATCTCAAAGCCCTGGGTGACAAAGTAGCGCACTGCCCATGCATCCTTATCCAGACAGCCTGACGCAAAGCCCTGATACGCAGAGTCAAAGAACACAAACAGCTTCCTCCTCTGGAGGGAGAGAGAGAAAGGAAAAAGGACAAAGATTTAAAAAATCTTCAGAAATTAGAAAAGATGTCATGCCAAAAACAAAAATTGTATTTTCTTATAATAACGTGTACACAAACACAGTTTTACCTTCATGACCTCAGCCACCTGCATCCACTCCACGTGTGTAGGGTCTGTGCCGGTGGGGTTGTGGGCACAAGCGTGCAAAACGAAGATGGAATGCTTTGGTGCAGTCTGGGACCGGGGTCAAAGGTCAGTGTTAGACTACATGACAGCTAAATGACAGAGTACTGGGAGCAGATACAGGAAGTTGGTATCGCTGAACATATATTTTCAACAGTGTGTAAAAAGCTAATTTACTTTCAAGGTAGACATGACCATTTCTGATATTAAATATTCACTATTGTGAGGTCAACTCAGAGTTCGGGAGCCGGTCTGGTCTCCATGTCAACACCACCTGTTAAGAGGTCAGCGGCTCACCTCCAGGACACCTAGGAAACCGGAAAGATCCAGTCCCCGCTTCTCTGCGTCCCAGTACTTATAGGGACGGACATCCTCAAACCCAGCGTTGGCAAACACAGAGTTGTGGTTTTCTAGAAACAAAACAGAGCAGGTTTTACAACACTCTGCCTTTTCCCTAATAGATAATTATTTTCCAAATCATGTTTCTTGAGTCCTCCTTTGTAACATTAGCTGAAATTATTTGATGGCTCTACTGCAGAGCCATGAACCAAAATAAAAAGTAACATGCTGTATTTGTAAATCACCTAAAAGTTAAATGTTAAGAGGACAACCCAGCAGTATAAGTTCCAGATAACATAACATATCAAGGCCTCTCGAGTGGTGCAGCGGTCTAAGGCACTGCATCGCAGTGCTAGAGGCGTCCCTACACACCCAGGTTTATTCCCAGGCTGTGTCGCAGCCTGCCACAGCCGGGAGACCCATGAGGCAGCACACAATTGGCCAAGTGTCGTCCGGGTTAGAGGAGGGTTTGGCCGGCCCGGAATGTTTTTGTCCCATCGTGCTCTAGCGACTCCTTGTGGCGGGCTGGGCACATGCACGCTGACTTCGATCGCCAGTTGTACGGTGTTTCCTCCAACACATTGGTGTGACTGGCTTCCAGGTTAAGTGAGCAGCGTGTCAATAAGCAGTGTGGCTTGGCAGGGTTGTTTTTCGGAGGACACACGGCTCTCGACAAAAAGATCAATAATAATAGAATAAAACAAAGAATAAATACACAATGAGTAATAATAACTTGGCTAGTCACTGACCTCCTCCCTGTAAGCTGTCTCATCAGCAAACTTAATGATGGTGTTGGAGTCACACAGTTGAGGGTGAACAAGAAGTATAGGAGGGGACTAAGCACACACCCCTAGGTAATTTCACCAATTCGGCCACTTGGGTACATTTGGGAAACTTGTGTGGGACACCTGGGTGACTTCATGCTAAATATCATGTAGCTCACCCATTCCTGAAGTTATCAGTCTGAAACATTGCACACCTACAGTTGCCCTCTTGTGTTATCCATCAAAATGATCTCCAGCATCCTATTCTAGTACATGTGAAAGATGATGCGACAACAATAAAAAACAGAAAACGTCTCTTTTCTTCCACCAGATCTACTGTGTTATATTCTCCTACATTCAATTAACATTTCCACAAACTTCAGAATGCTTCCATTCAAGTGATACCAAGAATATGCATATCCCTGCCTCTGGGGCTGAGCTACAGGCAGTTAGATTAGGGTATGTCTTCAGGTGGAAATTGAGAACAAAGGGATCCAGCAATAAGAGGTTAAGGGTCAGAGTAGCAGATATGTTGTTGCCAGGATGATGGTGTTGATGTGAGCCATGACCAGCCTTTCAAAGCATTTCATGGCTACAGATGTGAGTGCTACGGGACAATAGTCATTTAGACAGGTTACTTTGGCATTCTTGGACACATGAACTATGGTGGCCTGCTTGAACCATGTAGGTAATACAGGCTGGGTCAGAAAGAGGTTGAAAATGTCAGTGAAGACGTTTTCCAGTTGGTCAGCGCATGTTCTGAATACACATCCTGGTCCTGCGGTCTTGTGAATATTAACCTATTTTAAGGTCTTACAGCTGGTGCTCTCATGCATGATTCAGTGTTGGAATTTAGCTCGTCTGGTCGGCTCCAGTCACTGGGCTCCAGTTGTTGGCTGGGTTTCCCTTTGTAATCTGTGATAGTTTGCATGCCCTGCCACGTCATATCTGTCTGATTATACAGCTCCGGATCAACTGTACGATCAGAGATGTAGACAGCTGTTTAAGTTCTGTCGTTCCAGTGTGTGCCTACCCCAGGTTGGCGCTGAGACGTAGACAGGTGTTTTCATGTTGTCGTGCCCGTTGTACCAGCGTCTGAGAAACTCAGCCCCCATCTTCAGAGCACCTGTACCCCCCAGACATTGCACCGCTCCCACCTGACAAAGAGAGAGAGAGACAGACATACAGAATGAAAGTGAGCGAGAGAGAGGAGGATAGGGAGAGAAGAGCGGGAAAGAGTGAGAGAGCGATAGGGAGAGGTGAGAGAGAGAGCGACAGAGGAGGAGAGAGACTAGATAAATGACTTAACTGCTTAAGAGCAATGTAGCTCACCAGTACTAATTTAAATGCAAATTCAACTCAATATATGTACGATCGAGCACACACACACAACCCACCAACACAAACTCATGAACCACCCTACCCTGTTCTCCTGGATGGCAGGGCTGTCTTCTCCCAGGGCGATCTTGGATGCAGAGGACCTAAACTCAGGCAGACCCAGGATGGGGAGGTACTCATGGTTCAGACGGTTGTCTGCTACGATGAGCTTTTCCACCTTCTTAACCACGGGCAGCACCCAGGGCTGGCCCTCATCTGTCCTGTAGGCTGGAGGGGAGAGACAGGCTAGCTATAGCGGCTGAGGAGGGATACAGTGTTTCCAATATTTGGGCCTAATATAGCCTACTAGCTAAGTGTTTTTACTAGAGTTGTGTTTACTTGATGTTGTACATTTTGCAGTAACCCAACACTGGCTTTCTCTGCAGCTGGCATTACTGCCCTGTTGAGCAACCCACCCAGGAGGAGCATTACTGCCCTGTTGAGCAACCCACTCAGTAGGAGCATTGCTGCCCTGTTGAGCAACCCACCCAGGAGGAGCATTACTGCCCTGGTGAGAAACCCACCCAGGAGAATAATTACTGCCCTGTTGAGAAACCCACCCAGGAGGAGAATTACTGGCATGTTGAGAAATCCACCCAAGAGGAGCATTACTGCCCTGTTGAGTAACCCACTATTACTAGTACCCATTATTGCTCTGCAAGACCCAAGTAGACTGATTGGTAATTAGGCCTACCTTCGGTCTCTCCCTACCTTCGGTCTCTCCCTACCTTCGGTCTCTCCCTACCTTCGGTCTCTCCCTACCTTCGGTCTCTGGCGGGCAACTTCATGTGTATTTTTGACTGTTAATTGTATGATATTGTTTAACCTGTGTGTGTTATACGTGCTGCACTCGCTACCTGACAGGTCCACATTGTAAATAACAACTTGTTTCCTAATTGACTTACCTGTATAAATAAAAGTGAAATAAAATTCCAACTTTGCAAAGGTTTGTTTTAGTGGTTTTATCAGATCAGGATACAACCGGATACAAATGTCAGACTATAGCCTTGCACTTTCCCCTGTGGTCCTAAACCCCAGCCAGCCACCACTGATAAGACAGCAACACTAGTAACTTACTAGTGAACAGTGTTGAGCTAATGAGGACAGGGCACTCCTGTCTAACAGGCTTTTATCTGTTCACTTACTGACAGCAATAGTCTGTAGACATACTTCCATTCACATCCACTTTCTAACAGAGCACGAGGCCTAACTGTATCAGTTGTGACTGAAGTTCAAGAGAAAACAGATATTTTCCTAAGTGGACATGGGTCCATCTCCTCTATTGGGGCGGCAGGTAGCCTAGTGGTTAGAGCGTTGGACTAGTAACCGAAAGGTTGTAAGATCAAGCCGAGCTGACAAGGTGCAATCTGTCGTTCTGCCCCTGAACAAGGCATTTAACCCACTGTTTATAGGCCGTCAATGAAAATAAGAATTTGTTCTTAACTGACTTGCCTAGTAAAATAAAAAGATATCTGAGCATGCTAACACATGGTGTAGCTAGGTTATCTAGGCTATTTTCAGCCACAGTGTTAGCCTACTACAGAAAGGGATTACTTAAGCAATAATGCCTGAGAACCCAGGAACTCCTGGTTGTTCTGAGGCCTGAGGGAGATTAAGTTTATGAATTTCCTGCCTGGGCTGCGGGACAGTGGAATTATGAGATGAATATGTCATGGTATTTCTCTAGCGTAGCGCAATGCTAACCCTGTAGTCCTGAGAGGCCAAGCAAGCAGTCACAGGCAGCACACACACCAGGACTTCAGCCTTTTGGCCTCTGCCCTGCAGTGTTACATATTAACAGCACTCCACACACACATCCAGAAAGAAGAACAGTCACAAAGTGTGAAGTGGTTCCATTCCACCCCAAAGTGCACTACTGGGGTGTATTCTGGGTAGTGTTCTCATAGGATCAGCGTAGAGAGCGTGAATGGGAGTGAATTGCTCTATGACCACGGTCCATTGATCTAGCTACAACTAATACTGATATGACCATGACGCATTCATCTACATCAACAACTACCGGCCTGTTCCAGTCTGTTCCTGCACCAGTGACAGAGCCACTTCCTTGGATGACTGCCAACTACAGGTTATAGACCTTGCTATGCTATCTGTGCCGACCCTTCCTGTCTCAGTCTCCAGTATCTATGCTGCAATAGTCTATGTGCCAGGCGGCTCAGGTCAGTCTGTCCTATCTAGTGTAATTCTCCTGCCTTATCTGGTGTCCTGTGTGATCTTAAGTATGCTCCCTCTAATTCTCCAATCTGTCTCTCGCTTTCATCTCTTCTCGGAGGACCTGAGAGATAGGACCCTGCCTCAGGACTACCTGGCCTGATGAACTTTGGCTGTCCCCATCCCCAGTCCACCTGGTCGTGCTGCTGATCCAGTTTCTGCTGTTCTGCCTGCAGCTATGGAACCCTGACTTGTTCATCGGACGTGCTACCGTGTCCTGGACCTGCTATTTCGACCTCTGAATGTTCAGCTATGAAAGGTCAACTGACATTTACTCCTGAGGTGCTGACCTGTTGCACCCTCTATAACCACAGACTATTATTTGACACTGCTGGTCAACAATGGACGTTTGAACTTCTTGAAGAATGACATGGCCTTAATGGCCATGTACTCTTATAATCTACAACTGGCACAGCCAGATGAGGACCAGCCACCTCTAAGAGCCTGGTTTCTCTAGGTTTCTTCCTAGGATCCTAGCTGTCTCGAGAGTTTTTCCTAGCAACTGTGCTTCTACATCTGCATTGGTTGCCATTTGGTGTTTCAAGTACTTTGTGACTACTGCTGATGTAAAAAGGGCTTTATAAAATAAATGTGATTGAAATTTGACAGTAGATTCTGCACAATCAATCAGCAGAGCAAGCAAGAACATCATGCATGTCAGGTCCAGCCTGAGTCCATCCTTACCTTCTCCTTTGAAGAAGTATGCTAGCCTAAACACTGATCTGGATAACATGATTGATTGGATAGGTGAAAAGGTTTTACCACATAGAACAGATCCAGTCATGTCACAGGGAGGGATGAGGGATGATGCATTCGGTCACATTTTTTCAAACAGGGAGCAGCACCACAGCAACATTTTATTTACTTTTATATAACTAGGCAAATCAGTTAAGAAAAAAAATCTTATTTACAATGAAGGCCTACACCGGTCAAACCCGGACGGCACTGGGCCAATTACGCGCCGCCCTATGGGACTCCCAATCACAGCCAGTTGTTATACAGCCTGGTTTCGAACCCGTCTGTTGTGACGCCTCTAGCACTGAGATGCAGTGTCTTAGACCGCTAGACAACTCAGGTGGTCTTTCGGATATTGTAGTTAATCATACAGGATTAGCTAGCTAACAGTCAACTAGTAGCGTTAGATGGCTAGTTACTGTTTAGCATCTGTTTACTTGATAACTGTTGTGCCGAAAATCTCCCCCCCAGAATACGCCCCCCCCCAGAATACCCCCCCCCATCGCGTGAACGCACTACTTTTTTCACCGCTATGAGTTGCTTGCTAGTTGAGATTTCTACTCTTCACTCCGTTGTCAGTTTAGCCTACATTCACTGATCTTAGTAGCAGAGAACATTTTTTTGTGTCCTTCAAGGCAGCTATCAATGATCACGTTAGGCTGCATTTCATTTTTTAAATAAAAAAACGTTAGCCTTGGTTTCTCAAATGATTGCTTCACCAACTACTTCTCTGATAGAGTTCAGTGTGTCAAATCGGAGGGCCTGTTGTCCGGGCCTCTGGCAGTCTCTATGGGGGTGCCACAGGGTTCAATTCTTGGGCCGACTTCTTCTCTGTATACATCAATGATGTTGCTCTTGATGCTGGTGATTCTCTATTACACCTCTACGCAGACGACACCATTCTGTATACTTCTGGCGCTTCTTTGGACACTGTGTTAACTAACCTCCAGATGAGCTTCAATGCCATACAACTCTCCTTCCGTGGCCTCCAATTACTCTTAAATACAAGTAAAATTAAATGCATGCTCTTCAACCGATCGCTGCCTGCACCTGCCCGCCCATCCAGCATCACTACTCTGGACGGTTCTGACTTAGAATATGTGGACAACTACAAATACCTAGGTGTCTGGTTAGACTGTAAACTCTCCTTCCAGACTCACATCAAACATCTCCAATCCAAAGTTAAATCTAGAATTGGCATCCTATTTCGCTACAAAGCATCCTTCACTCATGCTGCCAAACATACCCTTGTAAAACTGACCATCCTACCCATCCTCAACTTCGGCGATGTCATTTGAAAAAAATAGCCTCCAATAATCTACTCAATAAATTGGATGCAGTCTATCACAGTGCCATCCGTTTTGTCACCAAAGCCCCATATACTACCCACCACTGCGACCTGTACGCTCTCATTGGCTGGCCCTTGCTTCATACTTGTCGCCAAAACCACTGGCTCCAGGTCATCTGCAAGACCCTGCTTGGTAAAATCCCCCCTTATCCTAGCTCACTGGTCACCATTGCAGCACCCACCTGTAGCACGCGCTCCAGCAGATATATCTCTCTGGTCACCCCCAAAGCCAATTCCTCCTTTGGCTGCCTCTCCTTCCAGTTCTCTGCTGCCAATGACTGGAACGAACTTCAAAAATCTCTGAAAACTGGAAACACTTATCTCCCTCACTAGCTTTAAGCACCAGCTGTCAGAACAGCTCACAGATTACTGCACCTGTACATAGCCCATCTATAATTTAGCCGAAACAACAACCTCTTCCCCTACTGTATTTATTTATTTAGCTCCTTCGCACCCCATTATTTCTACTTTCCACATTCTTCCACTGCAAATCTACAATTCCAGTGTTTTACTTGCTATATTGTATTTACTTCGCCACCATGGCCTTTTTTTGCCTTTACCCCCTTTATCTCACCTCATTTGCTCACATTGTATATAGACTTATTTTTCTACTGTATTATTGACTGTATGTTTGTTTTACTCCATGTGTAACTCTGTTTTGTTGTATGTGTCGAACTGCTTTGCTTTATCTTGGCCAGGTCGCAATTGTAATTGAGAACTTGTCCTCAACTTGCCTACCTGGTTAAATAAAGGTGAAATAAATACAATTTTATTATGGCGGTTTGATCGCGGGGGAGGCAATAGTAATGTCTGCAGTTTTGGGTTTGGCTAATTGTTTGAAGTGTATTAGTCTATAAATAAAATTCTTTCCCAAAATTCGTAATCTCCCCCATGTCTTATTCGACTAGTAGTTGTTCTGAAATGTGTATTGCTTGCCTACATTTTACTCCCTACTCTATGTTGTAATATAACACACATACATTCATTATTAATTTCAGTTGTCTACTTGAAATTCTTTCAACAGAAAGTATTTGACTCTAGTGACAAAATTAAGGAAATTAGAAAGAGGGGGGGACTGGTCATATCACATTTCTTACCTCCAACACCGAGGTTCACCTTCATGGGGTTCGGGTCCTCTTTGAAATCATTCGACAGTTTGAAAACCGCCACTGGAGTGGCTTGGGGAACTTCACCGAATAATGACATGATGATGAATATTACCGAGGCGGAATTGTTAGCTAGAACGGAAAAACAACCGGTGACAACCCGCTGTTCAGTCTAATGGACGAGGTAGGAAAATAATTTCACCTTCAATTTGGATGGATTTGGTCAGTGGAAAATGGGTGTGAGAGATTTGACCAATAGAAATTGAGGGCAACCAGCTGATAAAACATCAGCCAATCTTAGCGACGATTGAAAAGGGGGAAATAATGTGACGTGAATGACAGTTTGTGTCAATGACTAAACATTATTGGAGATTGACATGTTCATATGCAAATCTCGGTCGCTGAATATGAATATGAATATGAATAAACGGGTTTAACGATGTTTTGTTTTTTTCCTTCAAAAAGGAGGGGATTCGATGAATACCCCGGGCATGACCCAGTGACCGTGTTAGCGTTGATTGCGTTTGATTTGGAACCGTGAGCAAGGTACCCAGTTCTGGCCAATTAAAAGCAAAGTAATTAATAGGATTCTGTGTTTTCATATGTAAAAGTGATTTACTTTCTGACAAAAATGCCTTGATGCTGGTATCGCCCGGTCAAATGACGGGCCATAAACTAGTTCAACCCGGGGCAATTTAATCGATTCCCTTCAATGTACAAACCTCTAGAAAATAACTACAATGTTATTGCATAGTTATGTAATAACATTTATTTCTAAGAGGTTTCTACATTTTGCAGGGAAATACAACGCCTCATAACATCCACTGTAGATAAAGGTGTTCACTTGTTAATTCGCATTTTAATCAAAAATATTTGTGTCGTATTCCTCTGCTCAGGGGTTGCATGCATCAATCAGTGGTTGCGTGCCACGTAATCGACGACGCCGTTGCGCACCAGATTGCTATAACATATCATGTGGTAAACTGATACGTAAAATTCCTTTCTAGGCGTTGTGAGATCTGAACAGGGGAACACGACCTCTGCTACGCTATGTCAAAATGTAACGTCACACACCCCAACCTTTTGAAATCACTTCTCTATCTAACCACAAGGTGGCACCCTAAGCTTGTTATTCGTGATCCACCATGATTTCTGCCCTGGGCCACACATCAGCCTCTCTTTGTACTTACTATATGTTGTCCAAGGGACATCATATCTTGGTCAAGGAACACAACATTAACATGTTTATGGCAACTTCTTCAACAGAGAAACATAATACGTTTTTTTGTTTCTTCCTCATTCCACCAAGTACCACCTTCACTGAACTATAAGCTTTAGGTGCAGGTAGCCTACTGTAGTACACCTTAATAATGATGACACATTTCCAGCATGGCTCCATTGACAGGTTTAAAATCCCTGTTTCAACTCTGTTTGAATGCAAACATGCCAATGCAGATTTGAATCCAACCCAAACCGTGTTGATTCCAGAGCAGTATTTGTTCATGTGTGTGCGCTCACGTGTGTGTGTGTGTGTGTGTGTGTGTGTGTGTGTGTGTGTGTGTGTGTGTGTGTGTGTGTGTGTGTGTGTGTGTGTGTGTGTGTGTGTGTGTGTGTGTGTGTGTGTGTGTGTGTGTGTGTGTGTGTGTACTCTCTCCCTCAGCTGTCTGTCTGAGGTGAAGTGGTTGATAAATGAAGGCCACTTTACTCTGCTCTGTCATCCCTCGGGTCTCCTGGACTAGAACGGAACATTTCTCAGGTCTCAGTAGAAGAGTCACCATGTGTCATGCTTCAACGCTTCAATACTCTCTCTGTGTTGTTAGTGGGTTACTTCAAATAACATTCTATTGACAGTACTGTTATTATTGGTATCTGGAAGGCTGGTCTGATGGTATACTAACCAACTCATGGTACCGTATAAGGTCATTTACTGTAGCTTACTTAGCATACTGGATTACATTTGTTTGGGGCCACTATTGAAAGGCAACATCTGACCCAAAAAGGCTTCTAGGTTTAGGGATTTCTATGGTCTTCACCTCACTTCCCAGGCCAGGTGCAGGTGCAGGGTAACCCCAGTGGGCCTTCCTGCCAGAAGAAGGTCTGGCTTTTCGAAGGCCATGGTGAAGGCCCCCCCCCCCCCCCCACACAGATGTTTTCATTATTTCCGACCAGGTGGGACCAGGTATCAGTGTGTGTGTTACCTGTTACTGTCAGGCCAGCAATTATAGGATTTGAGCTCCCTGAGCAGAGCAGGCTTCAGGCCTGGGGCCAAGAGGAGCCTGGAAACAACCGAGAAGACAAGGGGGGCCAAGGTCTGGGCTGTCAGTCCCTCCCCTGTCAGTCACTGGGTGTGTGTGTGTCTGCTTGTGGGCATGGGCGTGGGCGGGTGCAGGTGTGGGCGTGTGGAAGTGGGTGGGTGAGTGAGTGAGTGAGTGAGTTTTCGTTTCTACTCAGTCCAATAACATTTAGAGAAAGAATTATGAAGAAAATATTGTTTGTTTCATAGAGTGATTTTATTTGAGTTTCAGGTTATCAGGGACTGTGTCGGATGTCAGACAATGACACCAAACACTCACACACACAAACGTGTGCCCAAACACACACACACACAAACGTGTGCCCAAACACACACAGCCACAACCACATTCCACGGGAGGTATAGAACACAACCACGAGAATACACACACACACACACTGCTGAATTCTAGCGGGGACCTTTTGGCGTGGCTCACATGTTGTGTTGCCCTTGTGTGTCTGTGGGTCAGTGATCTGTGTTGAGTGACTGTCTTTCAGCTTCCCGCACTGTTTGTTTTCCTGAGACAGTGTCATCAATTCTGCAACAAGGGATCAGACACACCAACAACAGAGACACGGGGACCTCCCTTGTATGCAGCGATCCTGAATAATGGTGCATCCATGCAGTAGCCAGACATGCCTCAGTGTGTGTGGGTGTGTGTGTGTGTTCAGTGACGGATGTTGCATCCATGCAGTAGCCAGACATGCCTCAGTGTGTGTGGGTGTGTGTGTGTGTTCAGTGACGGATGTTGCATCCATGCAGTAGCTAGACGTGTCTTCCCTTCCAGGGCCCATTGATCAAAGGTATGCAAACCTAGTTGTCTACACATTCCGTCACACCTGAGAAATCCCAGACATCACCTCACGCATTTACAACACACCATTTAACATGATTTGCAATGCAAATATAGACCAGGGGATGCTTGTATATTAGAATATATGGAAGTGACTCTGACAAACTCACCACATTGTTGCAATAGCTTCAAACCACATTAGATGACAATGGTTTACATAGGATGTTTACATGTATGTTGTAATACTTTTCAAAGGTTGGGATGGCTTTGAGAGGGATATTCAATGTAGCATACAGTAATGTTGGCCTGCAAGCCTCTCTTTCTCTCCCTCACTACTTCTATAACTGTCTCTCTTTTTCTCCCTCTTCAACAAATACCCTTCGTAAACATGTTTTTTACCTGAACTATTGTCTAGGCTTCAGGTCCCCAAGTGAACATAGTCTTGTGGAACGCAGGAAACCTGGATTTGAACCCAGTCGGTCACACTAGCCCTGACCTCCACAAGTGGGAAAGTAGTAGGCGTGGATTCCTACTAAATTTACTTCTACAGTAATTGATTGATGTAGTGTTTAGTTTAGCTGACTCTGAGTGACCAGACCTGAGATCAGTGTAGCTATGCACTGCTGTAACAATAGGAGGAAGTGGTAGGATCATGTCTGCGTTTCTACGTCCATCCTTTGACTGTACATCTCTATGAATTATATTATATTTGACCTATAACCATGGTCTTCAATTCATCCTTTCACTCCAAACAGCTCATAATTCAACCTGATCGATTTTAAACAATGAACAATGATGTTAATGCCTCATCGTTGCTGTATTGAAATTTACAGAGAGAGAGAGAGAGCACTGTGTTCTTCTCTTCCAGTTCGGTATTTATTTACAGAGTTAAATACTTAAGAATGGGACGTCATGACTTAAAGTAAATAAGCTGTCATAGTAATGGAGCAACACAAGCATTTTCTCAGCAAGATGTTTACCTTGTGTGTGTGTGTGTGTGTGTGTGTGTGTGTGTGTGTGTGTGTGTGTGTGTGTGTGTGTGTGTGTGTGTGTGTGTGTGTGTGTGTGTGTGTGTGTGATTCATAACAACCGTGTTTGAGTGCAACCATTGCTATAAACTGTCCTACATGCCTGTGGCCAGATGAACTCAAGTCAACCTTTCGATTTTGTTCCAACATTGCTGTCCAGACCAGACAGATGTTTTATTGATACAGAAACACAGCAGCAGCAGGCCAAAGACTGGGAACCTCTGTCCACACATCCTATGAACACATTTTAACATTTACATTTAGCAGACCATCTTATCCAGAGCGACTTGTATTCATCTTACAGTTTTTTTAATCGCTTTGGTACTATTTTCACAATTATGTGGTGAATTTTAAAAACTCTTAGCACAAAAATCCAAACTGGAAACACTTAACGCAGCCAGTCTTACCTTCAAAACCTTTCATTGTGCATTCATTTTGTTTCTAGACATCTTTCACCACACAATCATTGATCAAAAATGTGACTATGAAATAAAAGGAGTACATTGATTTAATCACCAAAACACAACATAATTATATATTCTCAATGTAGAATATACATCACCTTCAGAAAGTATTCAGACCCCTTGACTTATTCTACGTTTTGTCAAGTTACAGCCTGATTCTAAAATGGATTCAATCGTTTTTTTCCCCCTCATTAATCTACCCACAATATCCCATAATGACAAAGCAAACAGGTTTTTAGAAATTGTTGCAAATTTATTACAAATAAAAAACTGAAATATCACGTTTACATAAGTATTCAGACCCTTTACTCAGTACTTTGTTTAAGCACCTTTGGCAGCAATTACAGTCTCAAGTCTTCTTGGGTATGACGCTACAAACTTGGCACACCTGTACTTGGGGAGTTTCTTCTATTCTTCTCTGCAGATCCTCTCAAGCTCTGTCAGGTTGGATGGGGAGTGTTGCTGCACAGCTATTTTCAGGTCTCTCCAGAGATGTTCGATCAGGTTCAAGTCAGGTTTCTGGCTGGGCCAATCAAGGACATTCAGAGACTTGTCCTGAAGCCGCTCCTGCATTGTCTTGGCTGTGTGCTTATGGTCGTTGTTCTGTTGGAAGGTAAACCTTCGCCCCTGTCTGAGGTCCTGAGCGCTCTGGAGCAGGTTTTCATCAAGGATCTCTCTGTACTTTTCTCTGTTCATCTTTCCCTCAATCCTGACTAGTCTCCCAGTTCCTACCACTGAAAAAAAAACACAGCATGATGCTGCCACAACCATGCTTCACCGTAGGGATGGTGCCAGATTTCCTCTAGACGTGATGCTGCCACCACCATGCTTCACCGTAGGGATGGTGCCAGATTTCCTCTAGACGTGATGCTTGGCAGAGCATTTTTCGCTTTGTCATTTTGGGGTATTGTGTGTAGTGAGGACTTTTTTCAAATGTAATCTTAGATTTTAGAATAAGGATGTAACATAACTAAATGTGGAAAATGCCAAGTGGTCTGAATACTTCTCGAAGGCACTGTACATGTTTAAGCGGTCCTGTATGTAGCTCAGTTCATAAGAGCATTGCACTAGCAAAACCAGAGCTGTTTTAAATATGTTATTTGACCATAAACAGATTTGGATAATTAATCCATACAGTCCAAATAATTATGATCCACGCTTATTTGAAAATATATATAACAATGTATCAAGCCTACAAGCAATACCAGACTCTATTATTATGGTGGGAGATTATAATATGGTTTTATATACCTCAATGGACAGTAAAGGAAATCAAACAAAGAATTATGCAAATAACGAAGATCATGGATATGGTGGATATATAATGAAGCTAGTGGATATTTGGAGGCTTAAATATCCTGACCTAGTGAGATATACATGGTGGAGGCTTAAATATGCTGACCTAGTGAGATATACATGGTGGAGGCTTAAATATCCTGACCTAGTGAGATATACATGGTGGAGGCTTAAATATCCTGTCCTAGTGAGATATACATGGTGGAGGCTTAAATATCCTGACCTAGTGAGATATACATGGTGGAGGCTTAAATATCCTGACCTAGTGAGATATACATGGTGGAGGCTTAAATATCCTGACCTCGTGAGATATACATGGTGGAGGCTTAAATATCCAGACCTAGTGAGATATACATGGTGGAGGCTCAATCAATCAAGCTAGTCGTCTTGAATACTTTCTTATGTAATTCTCGCTGGCACCAAAAGTTTAAAAAAATGAATAAGTGTTGATAGGGGACAGAATGCGATCGGACCATCACATAATTGGCATATACTTTACTCTTACGGAATTTCCACGTGGGCGAGGATATTGGAAACGTAATCAAAGCCTACTGGATGACAACTTGTTTTTAACAAGGACAGAAGTATTTATAACTGACTTTTTCCAACATAACATACAGTAGGTACAGCAGATCCCCTTCTTGTATGGGACACTTAAATGTGCCTTTAGAGCCCATGCAATTCAAGCCTCATCTTTAAAGCAGAAGCAATTCAAGTCAAGAGAATCCATTTTAAGAAAGAAAATAGAGGGACCAAAAGTACAGATAGATAGCAATAAAAACTGAACCATAGAGGCACAGAATACGTTAGAGGTAAAATAAATGGAGGAACTTATTCAAGAAAGACAAAGAGTGACGCTGACACTACACATCCAAGTATATCGGACCAAATTATGAAAGACAAGAACTGTACATTTGAATTCCATAAAGTCAGTGTGGAAAAGGTGAAAGAAAGTGATTGTTGTCTATCACCAATGACAAGCCACCGGGGTCTGACAATCTGGATGGAAAATTACTGAGGATAATAGCAGATGATATTGCCACTCCTATTTGCCACATCTTCAATTTAAGCCGACTAGAGAGCGTGTGCCCTCAGGCCTGGAGGGAAGCTAAAATCATTCTGCTACCCAAGAATAGTAAAGCCCCCTTTACTGGCTCAAATAGCCGTCCAATCAGCCTGTTACCAACCCTTAGTAAACTTCCGGAAAAAAATTGTGTTTGACCAGATGCAATGCTATTTCACAGTAAACAAATTGACAACAGAATGTCAGCATGCTTATAGGGAAGGACATTCAACAATCACAGCATTTACACAAATGATTGGCTGAGATAAATTGATGAAAAAATTATTTTGGGGACTTTGTTAGAATTCTGTTTAGCTTTTGACATTATCGATCACAGTCTGCTGCTGGAAAATCTGATGTGTTATGGCTTACACCCCCTGTTATAATGTAGATAAAGAGTTACTTGTCTAACTGACACAGAGGGTGTTCTTAACCTCTTTGGGTTAAATACATTTAACTAAGGATAGGGGACAGTATTTTGACTTACGGATGAAAAGTGTTCCCAAAGTAAACTGCCTGTTACTCAGGCCCAGAAGCTAGAACATGTATTGGTAGATTTGGATAGAAAACGCTCAAAAGTTTCTAAAACTGTTAAAATAATGTCTTGGGGTATAACAGAAATGATATGGCAGGCGAAACCCCGAGGACAAACCATCCCAGAAAATTATAATTTCAGCCTACCACTGTTTCCAATGGCTGTCATGTTTATTATGAGGTGAAATCCTCCCAGATTGAAGTTCCTATGGCTTCCACTAGATGTCAACAGTCTTTAGAAGGAGTTTCAGGCTTGGTTTTGGAAAAATGAGCTAAAATTTGTAGTTTTTCGAAGTGGCTCCCATTTTGGCTGTAGTGTTTTCATGCGCGTGGATGAGAGCACGTTCTTTGTTGTTTATCTCCGGTAAAGACAATAACGATTCTCTGTCTTAAATTGTATAATTTATTCACGTATTATGGTACCTGAGGTTTGATGATAAACGTTGTTTGACTTGTTTGGAGAAGTTTATTGGTAACATTTGGGATTCCTTTTGTATGCATTTTGAAGGAGGGAAACCGGTGGATTATTGAATGAAGAGTTTTTGGGGATATAAAGAAGAACTTTATCGAACAAAAGGACCATTTGTGATGTAGCTGGGACCTTTTGGAGTACCATCAGAAGAATATCTTCAAAGGTAAGGCATTTATTATATCGTTATTTCTGACTTTCATGGAGCACCTGCCCGGTTGAAAAACGTTTTTCATGCTTTTGTAAGTGGGGCGCTGTCCTCTGATAATCGCATGGTGTGCTTTCGCCATAAAGCATTTTTGAAATCTGACACAGCGGCTGGATTAACAAGAAGTTAAGCTTTATTTTGATGTATGACACTTGTATTTTCATGAATGTTAAATATTTCTATTTCTGTCATTTGAATTTGGCGCTCTGCAATTTCACCGGATGTTGTCGAGGTGGGTCGCTAGCCGAATGCCTGCGCCAGAAAGGTTCAGCCTCTCAAATATGATCCAGTTAGAATCAGGAATTTCCCAGGGTAGCTGTTTAGGCCCCTTGCTTTTTTACATTTTTACTAACGACATGCCACTGACTTTGAGTAAAGCCAGAGTGTCTATTTATGCGGATGACTCAGCGCTATATACTTCAGCTACTACAGCGACTGAAATGACTGCAACACTCAACAAAGAGCTGCAGTTAGTTTCAGAGTGAGTGGCAAGGAATAAGTTAACTCTAAATATTTCTAAAACTAAAAGCATTGTATTTTGAGCAAAATTCTCCCTAAACCCTGAACCTCAACTAAATCTTGTAATAAATAATGTGAAAATTGAGCAAGTTGAGATGACTAAACTGCTTGGAGTAACCATAGATTGTAAACTGTCATGGTCAAAACATATTAATGCAGTAGTATCTAATATAGGGAGAAGTCTGTCTATAATAAAGCGCTACTCTGCCTTCTTTAACAACACTATCAACAAGGAAGGTCCTACAGGCTCTAGTATTGTCACACCTTGACTACTGTTCAGTTGTGTGGTCAGGTGCCACAAAAAAGGACTTCGGAAAATTGCTATTGCATCAGAACAGGGCAACATGGCTGGATGTGCACGGAGAGCTAATATTAATAATATGCATGTCAATCTCTCCTGGCTGAAAGTGGGGGGGAGATTGACTTCATCACTACTTTTATTTATGAGAGGTATTATTGACATGTTGAATGCACCGAGCTGTCTGTCTAAACTACTGGCAAACAGCTCGGACACCCATGCATACCCCATAAGACATGCCACCAGAGGTCTCTTCACAGTCCCCAAGTCCAGAACAGACTATGGGAGGCACACAGTACTACATAGAGCCATGACTGCATGGAACTCTATTCCACATCAAGTAACTGACGCAAGCAGTAACATTTGATTTAAAAAACAGATAAAAAACACCTTATGGAACAGTGGGGGACTGTGAAGCAACACAAACATTGGCACAGACACACACACACACACACACACACACACACATGCATGATACCATACGCACTATACATACACATGGATTTAGTACTGTTGATATGTGGTAGAGGTGGAGTAGGGGCCCGAGGGGACACAGAGTGTTGTGAAATCTGTGAATGTATTGTAATGTTTTGAAAATTGTATAAACTGCCTTAATCCCAGGAAGAGTAGCTGCTGCATCTAATGGGGATCCATAATAAATACAAAATACAAAAACCAGGGTTGTCCACTATCGACTTAAATTTATATATTATGGCCATCGAAATGTTAGCTATTAAAATCAGATTCAACAATAATATCAAGTTCCTAGAAATACAGGGCTTAAAAACAAAGGTGCCATAGTACGCTGATGATTCATGTTTTCTTTTAAATCCACAACTTGGATCCCTCCACAGCTTCATAGAGGATCTAGATAGTTTTTCTTTTAAATCTACAACTTGGATCCCTCCACAGCTTCATAGAGGATCTAGATAGTTTTTCTTTTAAATCCACAACTTGGATTCCTCCACAGCTTCATAGAGGATCTAGATAGTTTTTCTTTTAAATCTACAACTTGGATCCCTCCACAGCTTCATAGAGGATCTAGATAGTTTTTCTTTTAAATCTACAACTTGGATTCCTCCACAGCTTCATAGAGGATCTAGATAGTTTTTCTAACCTCTCTGGATTACAACCAAATTATAGTAAATGCACAATATTATGTATTGGATCACAACAACAAAAAACATTTACAGTACTGTGTAGTTAACCAATAGCAATGTCTGACGGCGAAGTGGACATACTCGGTTTCCATATCCCGAAAGAAAGAAAATATGTCATTGCAAAACAAATCTAAGAAAGTTAGCAAAAATAGATAAGATCTTGTTACCGTGGGAAAAAAATACCTGTATATTTGTGGAAAGATCACCCTGATTAACTCTTTAGTCATATCACAGTTTATCTATTTGCTTATGGTCTTGCCTACACCTAGTGACTTGTTTTTTAAATTATATGAGTAAAAAGTATTCCATTTTATTTGAAACAGCAAGCCAGATGAAATTAAACAGGCCTATTTATAAAATGAATATGAATTCAGAGGGCAGAAATTATTAAATATTAAAGCATTAGACCTCTTACTAAAGGCTTCAGTCATACACAATTTGTTCTTAAATCTGAACTGGTTCTCCAGCAGATTAGAGAACCCCATGTTCAAGAATGGACTTTTTCCCTTCATTCTGATTACAACCTTGGTTATTTGAAAATGAAATAATCTTCAAAATATTGCTATTTTTAAAACAAGCCTTAGAAAGTTGGTTACAATTTCAGTTTAATCCACCAGAAAAGACAGATCAAATATTACAACAAATATTATGGTTAATCTTAAATATAGTAATTGGTTAAAAAAACAGTATGTTTGGATTTTTTTTTTTTAAAGGTACAATGTTTGTAAATTATATCATAAATAGGACTGATGCAGTTATGTCACACATGCAGCAAACAAAAATACAGGACATTCAGAAAGTATTCAGACCCCTTCGCTTTTTTGACATTTTGTTACAGCCTTATTGTAAAATTGATTAAATCTTTTTTTCCTCATCAATCTACACACAATTCCCCATAATGGCAAAGCTAAAACAGGTTTTTAGAAATGTTTGCAAATGTATACATAAGTATTCAGACCCTTTGCTATGAGACTCGAAATTGAGCTCAGGTGCATCCTATTTCCTTCATAAACTCAGCAAAAAAAGAAACGTCCCTTTTTCAGGACCCTGATAATTTGTAAAAATCCAAATAACTTCACAGACCTTCACAAACCTTCACAGACCTTCACATGGTTTAAACACTGTTTCCCATGCTTGAACCATAAACAATTAATGAACATGCACCTGTGGAACAGTCGTTAAGACACTAACAGCTTACAGACGGTAGGAAGTTAAGGTCACAGTTATGAAAACTTAGGACACTAAAGAGGCCTTTCTACTGACTCTGAAAAACACCAAAAGAAAGATGCCCAGGGTCCCTGTTAATCTGCGTGAACTTGTCTTAGGCATGCTGCAAGGAGGCATGAGAACTGCAGATGTGACCAGGACAATAAATTGCAATGTCCGTACTGTGAGACGCCTAAGACGGTGCTACAGGGAGACAGGACGGACAGCTGATCATCCTTGCAGTGGCAGACCAAGTGTAACAACACCTGCACAGGATCGGTACATCCGAACATCACACCTGTGGGACGGTACAGGATGGCAACAACAACTGCCCAAATAACACCAGGAATGCACAATCCCTCACTCAGTGCTCAGACTGTCCGGATTGGGCTGAGAGAGGCTGGACTGAGGGACTGTAGGCTTGTTGTAAGGCAGGTCCTCACCAGACATCAATGGTAACAACGTGCCTATGGACACAAACCCACCGTCGCTGGACCAGACAGGACTGGCAAAAAGTGCTCTTCACTGATGAGTCGCAGTTTTGTCTCACAGTTTTGTCTCACTAGGGGTGATGGTCGGATTCGCGTTTATCGTTGAAGGAATGAGCGTTACACCGAGGCCTGTACTCTGGAGCGGGATCGATTTGAAGGTAGAGGATCCATCATGGTCTGGAGCGGTGTGTCACAGCATCATCGGACTGAGCTTGTTGTCATTGCAGGCAATATCACCGCTGTGCGTTACATGGAAGACATCCTCCTCCCTCATGTGGTACTCATCCTGCAGGCTCATCCTGACATGACCCTCCAGCATGACAATGCCACCAGCCATACTGCTGGTTCTGTGCATGATTTCCTGCAAGACAGGAATGTCAGTGTTCTGCCATGGCCAGCGAAGAGCCCGGATCACAATCCCAATAAGCACATCTGTGACCTGTTGGATTGGACGGTGAGGTCTAGGGCCATTTCACCCCGAAATGTCTGGGACCTGTTGGATCGGAGGGTGAGGGCTAGGGCCATTCCCCCTAGAAATGTCTGGGACCTGGTGGATTGGAGGGTGAGGGCTAGGGCCATTCCCAATAGAAATGTCTGGGACCTGGTGGATCGGAGGGTGAGGGCTAGGGCCATTCCCCCCAGAAATGTCTGTGACCTGTTGGATCGGAGGGTGAGGGCTAGGGCCATTCCCCCTAGAAATGTCTGTGACCTGGTGGATTGGAGGGTGAGGGCTAGGGCCATTCCCCCCAGAAATGTCTGTGACCTGTTGGATCGGAGGGTGAGGGCTAGGGCCATTCCCCCTAGAAATGTCTGTGACCTGGTGGATCCGAGGGTGAGGGCTAGGGCCATTCCCCCTAGAAAAGTCCGGGAAACTTTCCGGTGCCCTGGTGGAAGAGTGGGGTAACATCTCACAGAAAGAACTGGAAAATCTGGTGCAGTCCATGAGGAGGAGATGCACTGCAGTACTTAATGCAGCAGATACTGACTGTTACTTTTGATTTTGACCCCCCCCCCCCCCTTTTGTTCAGGGACACATTATTCCATTTCTGTTAGTCACATGCCTGTGGAACTTGTTCAGTTTATGTCTCAGTTGTTGAATCTTGTTATGTTCATACAAATATTTACACATGGTAAGTTTCCTGAAAATAAACGCAGTTGACAGTGAGAGGACGTTTCTTTTTTTGCTGAGTTTATGACAAGGATTGAAAAGTAGATTGTCGACGTCATTCATGATGATGACTGCTTGTTTAGCTTGCCAGCTAAGATTTTGAAAGTATGATGTTTACACGATCAGTCCAATACAAGCTATGGTAGACAAAATGCAATTTCACATCATTTTATCTGTGGCCAATGACCTTGAGCCTTCTTGGATGGGCACATCTAATGTAACGTTATGGCAGCACACAAGGGGTTGAATTTTTGAGCTCTCCCCATATATTTTGCAGTGACGTATTGTCCCCATGAGTGACAGAACACTGAGCCAATCAATCAATCAACTAGAGAACATTACCAACCCCTACAATTCATATTGTCCACTGGCTGCCCCACCACCACAGAAAGCACTGAGATAGGCTGAAACACCTGCATTTCAGAGCTGCCTTACTCAAGAAAGCTAAAAAGAGACCATGTTTTTATGCGGTTATTTTACTTTGTTTGCAAACTGATATGTGACATGTGTTAATGCCAAAATAATATGCAAAACAGGCAATATATATATTTTTAAATGTATATAATTATTTTGCTAAACAGGTGAGGCGGCTCTGCATGTCAGAGCAAAAACCAAGCCATGAGGTCGAAGGAGTTGTCAGTAGACCTCCGAGACAGGAAAGTGTCAAGGCACAAATCTGGGGAAGGGTAGCAAAAAATGTAAGCAGCATTGAAGGTCCCGAAGAACACAGTGGCCTCCATCATTGGCTCCATCAAGACTATTCCTAGAGCTGAGCAATCGGGGGAGAAGGGCTTTTGTCATGAAGGTGCCCAAGAACCCGATGGTCACTCTGACAGTTCCAGAGTTCCTCTGTGCAGATGGGAGAACCTTTTTAGAAGGACACCCATTAACACTCCACCAATCAGGCCTTTATGGTAGAGTGGCCAGATGAAAGCCACTCCTCAGTAAAAGGCACATGACAGCTCGCTTGGACTTTACCAAAAGGCTCCTAAAGGACTCTCAGACCATGAGAAACAAGATTGTCTGGTCTGATGAAACCAAGATTAAACTCTTTAGCCTGAATGCCAAGCGGCATGTCTTTAAGCAACCTGGCAGCATCCTTACGGTGAAGCATTATGGTGGCAGCATCATGCTGTGGGGATGTTTTCAGCGACAGGGACTGGGAGACTAGTCAGGATCGAGGGAAATATGGAAAGTATGAGCAAAGTACAGAGTAAAGAGAGATCATTGATGAAAACCTGCTCCAGAGCATTCAGGACCTCAGACTGGGGCGAAGGTTCACCTTCCAACAGGACAACAATACTAAGCAATTGCCAAGACAATGCAGGAGTGGTTTCGGGACAAGGTCCTGAATGTCCTTGAGTGGCCCAGCCAAAGCCCGGATTTCAACCCAATCCAACCTGACAGAGCTTGAGAGGATCTGCAGAGAAAAATGACGTAGAAACTTCCCAATTGCAGGTGTGTCAAGTTTGTAGAGTCATACCCAAGACTCAAGGCTGTATTCACTGCCAAAAGTGCTTCAACAAAGTACTGAGTAAAGGGTCTGAATACTTATGTAAATCTGATATTTTATTTTTTAAACATTTGCAAAAATGTTTTTTTTTAAAACAGTTTTTGCTTTGTCATTAAGGGGCGTAGATTGATAAATTTAAAAAAATGATTGAATCCATTTTAGAATAACGCTGTAATGTAACAAAATGTGGGGAACAATCAAGGGGCGTGAATATTTCAAATGCACTCTATATGTAAATGTCTGCTCTACTCAAATTACAACCAACTCATTGCAGCATTACCGCAAAAATGGAAGAGGCAAGTGGAAGGGGGAGAAAGCAAGGAACTTGTCTATCGACCTTGCATTAAAAAACAAAATTGGCTAAAGAAAATTGTGATTATACAAAATTCTTGCAACCAATATAATGTTATATAAATGGAGGATACAACCATTCCAGCTCTGCAGATTTCGCTGCGAAGAGACAGAATCATTAGATCGTTTGTTTTGGTACGGTCCATTTTTGGGGCTCCTGAGTGGCGCAGCGGTCTAAGGCACTGCATCTCAGTGCTAGAGTGATTGGGAGTCCCATAGGGTGGCGGACAATTGGCCCAGCGTCGACCGTGTTAGGGTTTGGGCGGGGTAGGCCGTCATTGTAAATAATAATTTGTTCTGAACTGACTTGCCTAGCTAAATAAAGGTTAAATAAAAAATAAATATGTAGCTTGTTTTTGATCGCAGGTTCAGGTATGGCCAAAGAATTGCGACATTTACCTGGAGCTAACTCTGCAAATAGCACTGGGAGCTAACTCTGCAAATAGCACTGGAGCTAACTCTGCAAATAGCACTGGAGCTAACTCTGCAAATAGCACTGGAGCTTACTCTGCAAATAGCACTGGAGCTTACTCTGAAAATAGCACTAGAGCTAACTCTGCAAATAGCACTGGAGCTAACTCTGAAAATAGCACTGGAGCTAACTCTGAAAATAGCACTAGAGCTAACTCTGAAAATAGCACTAGAGCTAATTCTGCAAATAGCACTGGAGCTAACTCTGAAAATAGCACTGGAGCTAACTCTGAAAATAGCACTAGAGCTAACTCTGAAAATAGCACTGGAGCTAATTCTGCAAATAGCACTGGAGCTAACTCTGAAAATAGCACTGGAGCTAATTCTGCAAATAGCACTGGAGCTAACTCTGCAAATAGCAGTAGAGCTAACTCTGAAAATAGCACTGGAGCTAATTCTGCAAATAGCACTGGAGCTAACTCTGAAAATAGCACTAGAGCTAACTCTGAAAATAGCACTGGAGCTAATTCTGCAAATAGCACTGGAGCTAACTCTGCAAATAGCAGTAGAGCTAATTCTGCAAATAGCACTGGAGCTAATTCTGCAAATAGCAGTAGAGCTAATTCTGCAAATAGCACTGGAGCTAATTCTGCAAATAGCAGTAGAGCTAATTCTGCAAATAGCACTGGAGCTAACTCTGCAAATAGCAGTAGAGCTAATTCTGCAAATAGCACTGGAGCTAACTCTGCAAATAGCACTGCTGGGTGATTTAAAAAGTCATAGTCAATCGATCAATAATATAATAATACTCTTAGCAAAAATGTTTCTCTTTAATTTTCAATCTGTAGAAACTATGAGAATAGAAAGGTTCAGAACTTTTGTGAAACATCACAGCAAAGTAGAAAAATATATGGGAAATAGGAATCAAAACTGGATGGTGTTTAGAGATAGATGTGAGGGGTTGTGTGGAGCTGAAGGCTGGGACTGGATGGTGTTTAGAGATAGATGTGAGGGGTTGTGTGGAGCTGAAGGCTGGGACTGGATGGTGTTTAGAGATAGATGTGAGGGGTTGTGTGGAGCTGAAGGCTGGGACTGGGTGGTGTTTAGAGATAGATGGGAGGGGTTGTGTGGAGCTGAAGGCTGGGACTAAAAACAAACAAAAGATAACTATTGTAAAATATGTATCCGTAAAATGTATATAGTTTGTATAAGCTGTAAGTAGAAGCATAAGAGTTGTTGTCCATTAGTTTACTCCAATTATGGGAGGGATGGTGGGGTCAGGGGAAAATAATAAAGGAAAATATATTACAAAATATTTATATATTTTATATATACATTACCGTTTAAAAGTTTGCGGTCACTTAGAAATGTCCTTGTTTTTGAAAGAAAATCTAAATTTTTGTCCATGACAATAACATCACATTGATCAGAAATACAGTGTAGACATTAAATAGTACCTGCAAAACACCCGTCTCAACGTCAACAGTGAAGAGGCGACTCCGGGATGCTGGACTTCTAGGCAGAGTTGCAAAGAAAAAGCCATATCTCAGACTGGCCAACAAAAAGAAAAGATTAAGATGGGCAAAAGAACACAGACACTGGACAGAGGAGCTCTGCCTACAGTGCTGTATTAGCCGATTAAATTTTAGTAAAGCAGTGTCAACACTGAATTAAGTAATAGTAAAATGTATTTTAAAAGAAAAGAGAATCATATCAAAAGTAATGTGAGCCTTGCATTGTAAAAGGCAATTACTTTACAATGTATAAACATTGCAATGTGAAACATGGATTTCTAGATGAAACACTTATTAAGTTTGGTGAAAAAGTGTCCGTATGATTTTGTGTGTTGAACTTAGTCAATTGAAAATGATCTTAGACTGAAACAGCTGCCTTTTTGATGATCTGTTTTGAGTGTTGTACTAAGAGCTGTGAAAATGTATCACAGACTTGTGAAAACTGCACCAAAGCGATACAAAAAAAGTAAGTTAGCTAGCTAGGTACGGGCACCACATATCATCAGTAATGACATGTTTTCCTCAAAAAAGCTGTGAAAAGTCTGTGCTAGTAAGATAAGCCAAATGCTAGCGCAGGAAAGTTCTGGGTGTTAATTGTTTTTGTTTTCCACACACACTCTACTGTGTTTTTCACAGCAGTTTCTGTATCTCTATAGCCCTGTAGCGAGGCAGTGGGGAGGATAAGCATATTTAGGTTGCATGCTTCCTCCTATACTACTGCATTCCACCCCCCAACCCCCGACCCCCAACCCAACCCCACACACAGACTGAACATGTCTCATTCCCAGTGTCATAGATCACAGCCTTACAGGCCTCACATCCCCTACTAGTGGGTCATATATACAAACACACACCTGCCGGACCAAGGCCGCCTGGAGACTACAGCTGCCTGAGTGATGAGTTCCACAGGGGCAGCGGGGTCTGGGGGGTCTGGAGTCCTAACCTCACTTCCTCCTCTGGTTCACAGACAGACCTCCGGCCCTGATGCTGTTCCGGTTGTGGTTTGTAAACTTCGCCCATGAGATGAACTTTTGACCTTTCTTCTTACCCACCAAATAATGAAAACTGTATTTCTGCTGTATTTCTACTGTATTGACACCAATCTACAACCTACAGGAACCAATCCCCAAGCCAGGATTGTTCTGCAACTCATCAGTGGGTCCACACTCCCTACCCACCATTGGAGAACGGTTGAACCACTGGCTAGTGCAACCCAGGAGTGTGGACGAGAGCTGGGTTGCATTGCAACTCTGGTCCCAGGCCGAGTTCCCCTCCAGCCACGTCCTTTCCTCCAGAGAGACGGAGGCCATCCGTCATGCTGGCCCGTGCAGACACACAATGGCCTGGGCCTTTTACCCAGTGCTCAGCCCCTCTCACACACCCTGCTGATAACACACAGCTTCCGGCACCTTGGAAGGGGACTGGAAGTGTCTCAACCACAACAGATATACAGTCCGGTCTCTGGCCTGCATATTCACTGGGATGATGCCAAGGTAAAATTGCTTAGGAGCTCTTTACAAGGTCGGTCAGGGTTATGGAGAAGATAGGTTTTGTGATGTATGTCAAACTATCAATGCCCACCTTTGCACTTCATACAATTTGAGTATTGCTCTTTAATAAGAAAGCTATTTTGAGGAACATTTTGGGAACATTTCCCAATGCGTTTAATATTTGATAACAAGCTACTCTCCATAGGTGTAATGTATCTTACAGACCTGTCCTCCAACCCAGATACCTCTCCCTCCTCATCAATCCTACAATCCATCACCCTGACGCTCTTTACATCTTCTTCTGGGAAAAGACACCACTTACTGTATATGGTACTATTTCCATCTAAGACAACGCAGACAATACTCTCTCTATAACAGACTATGGAACACTTCCCCACATACTCTTTAGTTGCTCCCGACGCCACTTGGTACACTGCAGCATCCACCGAGAGCCTGTGCTGCCAAGGGAATGCCTGACAGCTTGAAAGAGGTTTTGGACACTACAGTGAAAATGGTTAACTTTATTAAAGCAAGGCCCCTGAACACTTGTGAAGGCCCCTGAACACTTGTGAAGGCCCCTGAACACTTGTGTATGATATGGGCAGCGATCGTGTAATGATTTTACAACATACAGAAGTGCGCTGGTTATCAAGGGACAAAGTATTGACATTTTTTAAAATTGAGAACGAGCTTAAAGTTTTCTTTACTGAACATCATTTTCACTTGTCTGACCGCTTGCATGATGACGAGTTTCTCACACGACTGGCCTATCTGGGTGATGATTTTCTCACCTGAATGATCTGAATCTAGGATTACAGGGACTCCCTGCAACTAAATTCAATGTGCGGGACAAAATTGAGGCTATGATTAAGAAGTTGGAGCTCTTCTCTGTCTTCATTAACAAGGACAACACACAAGTCTTTCCATCATTGATCATGATATTTTGTGTGGAAATGAACTCAAGCTTACAGACTATGTCAAATGTGATATAGCGAAGCACCTGAGTGAGTTGGGTGCGCAATTACGCAGGTACTTTCCTGAAATGGATGACACAAACAACTGGATTCATTATCCCTTTCATGCCCTGCCTCCAGTCCACTTACCAATATCTGAACAAGAGAGCCTCATCTACATTGCAACAAGTGGTTCTGTGAAATTTTAATTTAATCAGAAGCCACTGCCAGGTATCTGGATAGGGCTGCGCTCAGAGTTTCTTGCCTTGGCAAATTGCACTGTTAAGACACTGATGCCCTTTGAAACCACATACCTATGTGAGAGTAGATTCTCGGCCCTCACTAGCATGAAAACTAAATACAGGCACAGACTGTGTGTGGAAAATGATTTAAGACTGAGACTCTCTCCAATACAACCGAACATTGCAATACAACCCAACATTTATGTGCATCCTTTCAAGCTCACCCTTCTCATTAACCTGTGGTGAGTTATTCACAATTGTTGATGAACAAATAAGGTTTTATATGTAAGATGGCTAAATAAACAGCAACATTATTGATTATTATAATATTATTATTTGTGCCCTGGTCCTATAAGACCTCTTTGTCACTTCCCATGAGCCGGGTTGTGACAAAAACTTACACTCGTTCTTATGTTTAGTAAATGTGTCGTATAGTGTGTGTGTGGCAGCCTTACAATGATGGCAAAAAACAACATTTGAGAGTGCGCTGACCCTGGTGCTAGAGGGGTTACGCAGCTGGAGGTTGAATGTTTGAAGGGGTACGGGACAATAAAAGTTTGGGAACCACTGTTCTACAACATCAGTAGAGTATGACCCTACCTCACATAGGAAGCGGCACAGGTCCTAATCCAGCCACTTGTCCTCTCCCGTCTGAACTACTGAAACTCGTTGTTGGCTGGGTTCTCCTCTTGTGCCATCAAACCCCTGCAACTTACAGAACGTTGCAGCCCGCCTGGTTTTGAACCTTCTCAAGTTCTCTCATGTCACCCACTCCTCTGTACAACCACTGCCTTCCAGTCGAAGCTTGCATCCACTACAAGACCATGGTGCTTTCTGACGGATCAGCAAGAGGAACTGCCCCTCCCTACCTTCAGGCTATGATCAAACTCCACACCCCAACCCGAGCACTCCGTTCTGCCACCTCAGGTCCCTTGGCCCTCCTACCCCTACGAGAGGGCAGCTTTTGCTCAGCTCAGCCCAGTCCAAACTTTTCTCTGTCCTGGCACCCCAATGGTGGATCCAGCTTCCCCCCTGAAGCTAGGACAGCAGAGTCCCTGCCCATCTTCCGAAAGCACCTGATACCATACTTATCCAAAGAGTACCTTAAATAATCCCCCTACTCACCTCGCCCCCCCCCCCAAAAAAAAACAACACTTTCCTGAACCAACACTTGCACTTGACCCCTCCCCCTTCTACTGTTCTGATAGCTACTTTATTGTTGTCCTACCGAGCTATCTTAAGTGAATGCACTATATGTAAGTCTCTCTGGATAAGAGCGTCTGCTATATTACTAATATGTGAATATAAAATGTGTGTGTGTGTGTGTGTGTGTGTGTGTGTGTGTGTGTGTGTGTGTGTGTGTGTGTGTGTGTGTGTGTGTGTGTGTGTGTGTGTGTGTGCGTGCGTGCGTGCGTGCGCGTGCGTGCGTGTGTGTGCATGTGTGCGTGCATGTGTGCGTGTGTGTGCGTGCGTGCGTGTGTGCGTGTGTGTGTCTGTAGGTGTTAGCCTTCTTATGTCAGTGAGAACAGGTGCTAACATGTGGAAGTTGGCCAGGTGGGATGACTGGCGCTTCATCAAACCTTGTTGAGCTACATGGAACTCTATATTTTATGAATGTAAGTATGTCTGTGTAATTTTCTTAATTATGTCTGTGTAATTATCTTAATTATGTCTGTGTAATTATCTTAATTATGTCTGTGTAATTATCTTATGGAGAGAGAGTGAGACACCTACTTTAGTAATTTGTGAGTTGATGTGAACTAGCGGTACTAGCTACATTGCAAATGAAATAAATGTACTTGCATTGTTTCCCCAGTGTGATATGATGTTTGTTCTGACTTTATTTCATTACATGTTGTATACAGCTCCTCTGCTTCATTTGGAGGATCATCTCTTAAAGATGTTTAATTGTTCTGCTGACTACCCCATCTGTCTTTTAAGTGGGTCTTGGGCTGAAGATAGAGACATAGGAAACCTTGGGCTTGAGGTCCATCCTTATAGGCATGTCTTTATCTCTCAGCTCTGTCTTGCCCTGACCTCCCAACCTAACCTCCACCTACCCGAATCATGATTGAGATGTTGTATCGGTGTGTCAATGTCACATCCACCTCAGGTCGCCTCCCGGACACCATGGCGGGTCCTTCTGGGGTTTGTTCGAGACCGGAAACAGGCTCTTCCGCCCCGTAAACACGGAGCTGAACTCGGGACAGTGGCAGGGATGAGGTAGCACGCAAGGAGCACTGATAACGTTAACAGCTATTCCCTTCTCTCTGGGAAAGCTACGTTCCTAGCGGGGGGTGGTGGCCCCTAAGTGGCCAGTGTGTAAATGTCTTAGTTTATAGTTTATTAATGCCTTAGTCTGTTTTCTTTGACAGATTTACGTCTAAATCATGACCATTGGCGCTGCCAGGACGCACGTGATGAATCGAGTTTGCCTATCTGTTGAAATTTTATTTCGATTTATAGGTCTATTATTGCAGTCATTACAATGATATCTGTAAATGCAATTCACGTTGAAGTTTAATTTCGTTTAAGTTTTATTTCGATGTATATTATGGAGTCATTTTGCCAATGATACTCTATCTTTATATATATATATATATATATATATATATATATATATATATATATATATATATATTTTATAAATCTCTCTCTATATATATATATATATAGAGAGAGAGAGAGAGATTTTATTAAGGATAGTATTAGGCTAAATGGTGTAAAGACGAAATGAATAGGCCGCTTCAGAACACTTCCCATTATCTCATGGCTGCAACACAGTCTCACAATCAATTCGTGCATATATGTACAAATAACACCATTCATCCCCGTGTTTGTTTACACGAAGCTGAAAAGTGGATAATTACAATGGAATGACGTGCGTATTGGGTGAAATATAAATTACAGTCATATTTGCCCGTATGACTGTAATTCGCTTTGGATAAAAGCGTCTGCAAAATGGGATTCTTTCTTCAGTCTTCCAAACCGTTGGCTGTGGTGTTTTATGTAGGCTAATGCTTTAGGCCTAATGTTGCTCGATTGTTTGTTTTTAACTTAAATATGCCGTATCTCGCCCTGCGCCCTGCGTCGTGTGTGTGTGTGTGTGTGTGTGTGTGTGTGTGTGTGTGTGTGTGTGTGTGTGTGTGTGTGTGTGTGTGTGTGTGTGTGTGTGTGTGTGTGTGTGTGTGTGTGTGTGTGTGTGTGTGTGTGTGCGCGCGCGCGCGTCGGCAATCTGTAGTGCTAATAACACCATTAGCAAGGTGCATTAGTGATCCGTGACGCTTAGCTGACCAGGGAGGGCAGAGGCCGCGAGGTTGCTCTGATTGACACGATAATAGCTGTTAAACACATACATAAACAACATTAACTCGACAAAATGCGATAGAAGGACATCAAAACGAGTATAATTAACCTAAAAATCGCACGTTATAGAAATGGGACTTGTTTTTGCCCTATAGGTCAATGCAAATTAATATTTATGTAGCTCGTATGCTATTCTATTAGGCTATTGAAATAATAATATTGTTTGGTGGTATGATGAGGTATAGAGATATAAACCTAAAATCATTCGTCAGAAAATAAACGATTTTACAGTCCAACCATGCCGATCCTAATGTCAGCAGTGGTGAGATAGGCCTATCTCATGATGAATTAGAAATATCTCTAGCAACCATGTCTGCCTGCCTCGCACTATTGAACACACGCCGTCAGAGCGTATTTAGGCCCGGAGAAAGGAAAATACTCGACATTATCTCTCCCATAACAGTTCACACATATTATCACAAACGTTATTTTGCCATGGCTTGTAAAAGTGAAGTATTACAATTGTAAATAAACAGACGGGTGTAAACCTTTGGCTCATCCGGTCGTGTTTTGGGAGTCAATAAATCCACCTAAATGCATGTGTAGGCTACATTTTCTGCGTCCCTTAAGTAGGCTAGGTTAAAATACCCATAAACATCCTCTGTTTCAGTCAGATTGCTCCACATTTTCCTTGCGGCGTAACCACATTGCAGTTAGCCAATATAGGCTAATACAAGCAACTAAAACCGTAATGGAGGACTTTATTTTGGGAAACACAAGTGCACGGATGGTGTTTATAGCCCTCCCCTTACCCTCCCCCTCTCTCCCCTTGTCCCCTCTTCCCGTCTTTCCCTTCTCGATCTCTCAAATGGGCAGTTTTAAAGACATACATCTTGAGTGGCTGGGGGAGACGCTCCTCTAATCTAAACAGCACTCTGCTGATGGCGAGCGGATGGGATTATTATTGTCTTTCTCTCCCCCTTTCTCCGCATGGTTTAGGCGCTACCGGGGCTTTTGTCCCTGGCGCCTGTCCTGGCCACTGTAGACAGGCGACGAGAGGAGAGGAGAGGTGTAGCATTACAACTAATACAACATCTCTGATTTGCTCTCTGGAACTACAATAACGTTTGCTCGCAGACAGTGGGACAGATATTACTGAGATGACATATAATACACCAATACAGGCTATTAAAACGCGGTCCCTAAGCAGTGTGTGTGTGTGTGTGTGTGTGTGTGTGTGTGTGTGTGTGTGTGTGTGTGTGTGTGTGTGTGTGTGTGTGTGTGTGTGTGTGTGTGTGTGTGTGTGTGTGTGTGTGTGTGTGTGTGTGTGTGTGTGTGTGTGTGTGTGTGTTCCACTGTATTGTATCATCGTCCATGTATGGGTCTAATTGTTTATGTTGTACAGTCTAGGCCCCTCTCCTGCATCTGTCTTGAGACTAAGACGTATATGGTCCAAATGAGAGGACCAAGGCATTCAGAAAAGTGAATAATATTGCAAATAGTCTCAGTTGTGCTCTGTTTTCTGTCTGTCCTCGGCGAGAGGCGAGAGGCGAGTGGAGTCAGCAGACTCAGTGGATAATATAGGGTGAGAAACTGTCAGGTCTGGATCCTGTCCACATACACATGCAGCCAAAATCGACATAATAAACTGCGTGTTTAACTTTCAGTCGTGAAACAATCAACTTGGCCAAAAACATATATTCAACACATTATTGAAATTGTTCCAATTTAGATGAGCCAATGTGTATAAGAACTTCAGAGCTGTATGTTTGACTTAATCAATTCAAACGAGAAATGAATTACTCACACAAGCATGCAAAATGACAGACTGTGAAAGAACAGCGTAAATGCCTGGAGACCTAATATTATTATTCATACGTATGCCTATTATTATCATTTGGATCACTTGAATATAAATACAATCTATAGGCTACGTTTCATTATCATATTTTCAACACAAATCTATGAAAAAAAAATGAAATATTTCTTCCAACTTTAAGCGCCGATGTGATGGAAACTAAAATGTGTTTGAATTAATGCGGCACTTTATAGTCTGCCAGGATTCCCTTATAAGTATTTATTTATTTGTTGTATTAAAGTACGGAGAAAATATCAGCATTTTGTTTTTCAAAAATACGAGGTACCCATCCCCCCCACCTTCTCCACACACACACATGTGGTGTGTGGAAAGAGGGAAATGAGATTTGTATTATCTATGAGTTTGTGATGATGGGAAGAGAAGCCTTGAGAGAGATACAGAGTGCGTTTAAATCGGAAACAAGACTGATAGCAACAAATAATGAATGTGTCGTTAATAAGCTGTCGACAATAACCTATCCGTATTCCTCTTATCAGCAGATACGTTTTATTAGCCTATTAAAACAGTCAAAAAGAAACAGACACAACTGTGCAGGCCTGCACACACACTGACTCAAAATTCTCTCTCTAGACACACCGACACATTCGTCTTCTATTTGTATAATGAGGACGGCTGCAACTATGTTGAGTTCATTATAGTTTCATACGGTTACTATTCCATTTATACGTAATTCAATGTGGAATATATGCAAACCATGGTTAAAACAGGTTTCCTACCTGTCCAGATACTGCATGAAGCGTTTCTGAGGGCTGATACCAGATTTACATTATTCTAGCCGAGATCCTACTTCTTTTTAAATGTCCAATTGAAATAACGCGATGTGTTTATTTCGGCGTAGGAATCCTGTAACATAATAAAACATTTCAATAGTTGCTACTTGATAATCTTCTCTAAATGCTAAATACAGCGAAGAGTTTGCGCCCTCGCGCCATGCAGTCACCCATCCCATTTTATCGTGACGTAACAGAGGAAAGGAGCGTCCGTCTTGGGTCCGCCAACAAAACAGAAACTGGGTCTAACCAAATCCCTCAGCCAGCTAAACACGCACAGCAGCCAATGCAGAGAGCACAGAGTAGAGAGATGAGAGCTGTCACTTCACGAAACAAGCCAGTCCTCCTTCGCATAACTCCACGAATAAAAAGCAAGGCGCAGCAATCCTTTAGGCAACTGTAGGTTTTTTTCTCAGAGACGAATAGACCCCCTTTTGGATCCGTTTACCTTCAATACCGTCTATCCAAACAAACACCTGCTTGAGGAGTTCTTTATGCTCGGATGAGCCACTTCACCAAGGGACTATAATTCCTACTTCATGTGAACGAATCGGAGCCTATAATAATAATGCTTCCGAGTCCTGTTATTTGTGCCTCCACCACGCCGTTCTCAGTCAAGGACATACTGAAGTTGGAGCTTCAGCAGCATGCTCAACAACAGCGGCTTGCCTCACACCTTGGGCCGCACCATGAGCGCTCTCACCTGGGTCCACAGCAGCACCAATACACCCTCCAGTCGCCCCCGTCTTGTATGCTGGCCGGCAGGGACAGGAACAGCCCCAGCCCCGGGCTCTCGGAAGAAGAGGAGAGAATTGCCTACCTGAGTAGTCTGACGGTTCAGGAGCGGCTGATGGAGACGGGTCTAGCCGGGGAGATATTCATTTCAGCCGAAACCAGTCTGGAGGTTGAGCAAGAGAACATAGACGCCAGTGAGTGGGTGATTCCTGGATTACCAATATAGCCTATCCATTTAATTCTGAAAGAAAGTATTGTATTATATTATATTATTTTAGGTTCAGTAGGATTGCATTAGTCTAGGTTATCAGTCTCATGTATTAAATTCGGTTGCATGATAATTCACTCACAATGCACTCATAAATATAGGCCTGATTCATTCATATTTATTCTTCCATTTAACTAGACTACCTCAGACTAGACTACTTCAGTTTAACGACGATATCATCTACATACAGGGATCATATGTAAATAAAGGATAAATCGTTTTGGAGAAGAAAAAAACGTTTTTGACAATTATGCATGACCGAATCACCAAATAAAATACAATCCTAAATTATCAGTTTTATAAAATAATTTAAAGAGCCATGTTTTGTTGTTGTTGTCAGCTACACACTTCGGCTACACAATGAGCTGAAATTACTAGACTAGACTACCGTATTTGTTATTGAACCAACTTTAACTAGGCCCTAATTATTTAATGTATTTACATATTGAATATGTTTGAATATTACCTAATTATTTAATGTATTTACATATTGAATATGTTTGAATATTACCTCATTAATTCATGTATTTACATATTGAATATGTTTGAATATTACCTAATTATTTCATGTATTTACATATTGAATATGTTTGAATATTACCTAATTATTTCATGTATTTAGGCCTACCCTTTATTCAGAGGATTCCTTTAAGATTAAAAAAAAGAAACACATAGGACATGACGACATGAAAACAACTATATTTCAAGAACAAACATGGGTATCTGATTTAATTTCCCCTTGTGTCTGAATCAGTGCCTATGGGAATTATAGAAAACACAGGCAAAAACAGCATGTAGCCTACTGCGGACCTCCAGGATTAGAATATCTGTTATGTATAGCGCATTTCGATTAATCTGTTAAAGTTAGATGACTAAAATCCCTCTCTCCTCTATTTCTCCAGAAACTTGTGGCGCAATGGAGGTGAGGGCCTGTGAGGAGTCCCCGCAGGCGCACTCGGACTTGGAGAGACTCCCAAAACAGCAGAGGACCCGGCGGAAACCGCGCGTGCTCTTCTCCCAGGCGCAGGTGTTCGAGCTTGAGCGGCGCTTCAAGCAGCAGCGTTACCTATCCGCCCCCGAGAGGGAACACCTGGCGAACACTTTGAAACTGACCTCCACACAGGTCAAAATCTGGTTCCAGAACAGGAGGTATAAGTGTAAACGACAGCGGCAGGACAAGACCCTAGAAATGGCCGGACACCCTCACCATCTTCCCCCACCTAGGAGAGTGGCAGTCCCGGTGCTGGTGCGGGATGGAAAGCCCTGCCTGGCTGGATCTCAGAACTATAATACATCCTACAGTGTTGGAGCGGCCAGCCCCTATAGTTATAACGGCTATCCGGCTTATTCCTACAATAATCCAGTGTATACTAACACATACTCATGCACGTACTCTAGCCTGCCTACTTTAGCACCCAACTCTACTGCTAACGCTTTTATGAATATGGGTCTGGCGAACCTGGGCGCGTCGCAATCTCAGGCCCAAACACCGCAGGGAACAGCCTGCCAAGGAACTCTGCAAGGCATTCGGGCCTGGTAGCTGAATGTGATGATCTGCTTGTTGATTAACAGTTGATCACGTTGATCACTTGCCTACAGTATTTTTGGAATAAGGGAAAACCTGTCTGTGTCCCATGCAGCAAAATAGAAGGATTTCTCATTGAAAACCGTCATAATGAGACTCGATCACCTTGTACGAATATATTAGTTGTTTCCTCATCAACGCGGCAAAAACATGTCGTTAAAAGTTATTGGACTATTCCAGAGTCACAGTTGGATATAGATATATACTATGGCAACATTGCAGACGGACTAAAACGCGTGCGCAACCGTGCGTAATATGGCCTTAAAGCTGTTGGGTGCTCGTGAACCAAGGATGTGAATGGCAAACATTGGCAATGGTTATATCTGAGCTATTTACATCAGAAATATGACTTTACCAGTAGCCTACTTGGTCTTTACCAGTGAAAACATTATTCTTCAACAACATAACAGAAACTCCTTAAATAAAAGACCGAACATGTGTGAGGATTATTTGTTGTTATTTCGAATTGACCATTTGCTGCTGCCTTTTTAGTCACTTATTTGAGATATTCTGCACTTAAACAATGCCCGCTGCGGTTTTTAGAAAATTAGCATACATTGACAAGTAAAGTGAAACATTAGGGTATCAAAAATCAGACGTGTTGATAATATTTTCTGAGGGAAAATAAAATTGCCGTATCCTTACACTCTCCATCGCAGTTTCGAAAAGAGTTTATAATGCGGCTGATATATACTGTAACTGAAAGAGCGCGTTGGTACAGTTCAGTGTCCTATGTTGCTTTGTTTGTCTATAGGACCGCCAAATTCCATTACCACGAGGGGCATAAACGTTCTCTTGGGAACTTGCTAAGGGAAACACAATACACTTGCAATTGTGTGAGTGTGTGCGCGCGTGAGCGTGTGGGAGGGAGAAAGAAAGAAAGAAAGATACCTTGCAAATGCCTTATGACATTTGTTTGTGGCTGGTTTTGAGTTGATAAAGAAATGAATAGCCACGTTCTTTCAATCTCATTTCTAAAAGGTGTGCTGTGTTTGTAGTAGGCCCACACATACATATGTGCGCACTAATTTCAGATATATGTATACCGTTATTTAAATGCTTTGGTTGACGGTGGTTGAAGGGGTAGGTCTATTTCGTGATATGCTCTTCTTATCGGCATTTGAGAAGCGCGCTTTGGGTTTTCAGAGGTATTCGAGAAGGGGCGTTTGGTCTCTGGTTTGCTTTAGACAAATTCAGGCCGCAAATTAGGCCTATGCTGATTATTTGTAATCTAAAGATACAATTCAACTTTGGAAACATTTAATATTACACGATTAAAGCAAAAAATAATTAGGCCTATTTTATTTCCCCCCAAAATGCTAATTATTCTCTACTGAGCATATGTTAAAGTCCTGCCAAAAGATATGGCTCTGCCTGGATCGCCATTGAAGGCCGTTTTCCAGCCCTCGCTGTGTGAGAGTTGAGGGGAGAGTCAGATAGAGGGGAGAGTCAGATAGAAGAGCAGACCAGGAAGACAGACAGAAACAGACAAGAGCCAGAACTCAGACATACATAATGGAGAATGGAGAATTTCGGCCAGAGACGGACATTATCCAGACAACGCGCTACAACAGTCTGATCGCGCATCCACGGAGGGCGTGGGGCCCACACGGATACTGCTTAGTCTGAACTGATCTCGTATTAATAGCCTTGTAATGTTAAAATGCAATTTAAAAATCGATTTATCATCATTTAGACACGAATATTGTGATGAAGAAGAAAGATAATACTTTTTAAATTCAGAATGATAAACTGGAAACTTACATTTCGTAAATCAGCTATAGGTACACACATTATTTCAAACCATATTCACTCATCAGATTCATGCCGACTGACATTCCTTTATTCGATGTATCCGTGGGTGTAGGCCTAGACCAATTAAAGACACTGATTACATAGACGATTGCCACTTATTCAATTCCTTTTTGTCGTTGAGGAAATGTTGCTGTGTTCTCATGGTAACTTCCACCCAATTTCCAATCTATACAATGGTAAACATGGTCTTCCATTACAGATTCCCAAATAAAGGATGCAGGTCAATGGGAGGAGAGAGTAACAGGGTTTGGGTTTACACACAGAGGAACTCCTATCACTTTGAGGTCTCCATATCACCGCTCATTAGAGATAGTTAACCGTTTTAAACAAACGCCCTGTATCTCCCTATACACAGAACTGATCCAATACGGGACGCCATTAATGGAGATGGATAGAAACGTAAACAAAGTGTTTGTCTCCAGCGATAGGCGCGAGGCCGCTTCCCCTGGCTACTGCACTGCGTGGAGATGGTAGATGACATACCTGTGTCAGGGTAAGTGGCAGGGAGACCTTAAAGTAAATAGAGTCGGCGACAGGAGGGCGATGCTTAAGGACGCGGTGTGTGTCTGTGTGTGCGTGTGTGTGTGCGTGCGTGTATGTGTGTGTGGAGAGAGAGTGCCAGAGCGGTGATTGCTATCTACCGCTGCCAAAGATAGCAGCTCATCCACAAGGAGCACGGCGCTCATGGAGTTTCCCAAAACAAAGTCACCCATGGCAACCCTTCAAGAGGGAAACAGAATACAAAGGCCAAATATAGAATACAGAATACAGACAGCTACAGGCGGAGGAACTGAAATACTGAAGGCCCACCTCACTCTCTCCGCCTGGTCTACCCGAACAGCAGAAGCTGTCGGCGGAGTTAGGGAACGACAGCGATGCGCACCGGATCCCCACAAAGATGGAAAGAGTAGAGGCATAGATAAACATGTCTATGTTTGAAAATTGTATAGGCCTATGTAGGCTATATGTTTGAAATAGGTTTGCCAATGCTTCTGAATTAAATGTGAATCATATAATAGCCTACATAGATCCAGTCATTTCGGATACCATGAACACCTGCAGGCTTACTTCACAGCATGTCCATGACTTCTCCTCCAGACATGTTTTGACACCTCTGGGCTGTGTGTTCTCTGTAGTCAGAGCGGAGAGAGAGAGAAAGACTCTCTGTTTAGTTAGTGGAAGAAAATACAACACAACCAAGGTGCAAGCTCAGTCATCTGTCATCACATCATCTCATCAATGAAACGTAGGCTTGAAGGTTGCACAATATAGACACAGAGGGAAGTGTGTGCGCGCATGCGGAGAGTGACTGCAAGTTGCTGCCTATCAAGGTAATCTGTTACATTTTTCAAATTAATACTATTTCAAATGCTATTGAGATTTTTTTCTAATTGACAGGACAAAAATATATAGAGCTGAAAATGTAAGACAAAAAATTATTTTAAAAAATCCAAGAAAGGCAGAACAATTATTAAGTCTTATGTAAAACAGTTCCCATACCTACTTAATTTGAGATCCTGACTACAGTGTTGTCTTGATTTTATTCAGATTATTTTGTTCTATCGTGAAGACCCGTCAGTTCTGGGTGGAGCCTCTCCTCAAGGCACCGGACTGTATTTGCATACTCTCCCAAACCCAACAGCTGAGCAATTATGCTGAGTGTGGTAATCATTACTACCACAGGGTGACGCTACTTACTCATGAACTAACTAACATGAACAGCTAGTTAAGACTACAGGTGCTAGCTACAGGTGTTTTTAACAATTATTATTTAAATGAAAGTGAGCGGATTACTTCAAGAATGTTTTACATTTACGCGCAATGATCCCCTTCGTCTTCCCGTTTCCAAATGCATCAGCCTCTTCGCCATGGTTACCAGAAGAGCTACTGTAAGATGGGTGACCAAGTTCTTTCTGTTGTTGAAATTGTATAGTTTCTAAACGAACACAGTCGCTTACAATTCATTCACTTTCACATTTCAAAAAAAGCTAATGCGTAATTGAGGTGTACATTGGTTTCTTCATCCTTTTCTCCACTGGACCAACTAAGATCTGTTGTTGTTACAACTCTGAAAACCATCTGCAGACAATAGTGAAGTCTTAATACAGTTCCACATCTCAAGTCCTCTCACACACAAACGACTAAGGCCGAAGAAAAGAGAAAACCACGGCGGTAATAAGCGCTTCACGCATTGTACCAACATTGATGTATATAGGCGTATTATATTCACCTGATATTTGATCCGTTATGAAGGCCACACAAGTAAACGTATAATAAGACTTTGATTGAGCAGTCATGTCGCTGAAAGTTTTGAAGCATTTGATACGTGGGACATGTACTGTATAGCTGTAGGACTGTAGGAACATTTTAAGCACCATTTTAGCTTCAAATCCACATCAAGGCAAAAGCACAAGATAGGTGATAAAGACAGTACAAATTTAAATTAGTGTCAGAAAAATACTCTAAAGCCATGATAAAAATGCACAAGGAACCTTCTATGAACGTAACTTTTTGTTATTACTTACAACTTGCGGCAGCAGGGTAGCCTAGTGGTTAGAGCGTTGGACTAGTAACCGGAAGGTTGCGAGTTCAAACCCCCGAGCTGACAAGGTACAAATCTGTCGTTCTGCCCCTGAACAGACAGTTAACCCATTGTTCCCAGGCCGTCATTGAAAATAAGAATGTGTTCTTAACTGACTTGCCTAGTTAAATAAAGGTAAAATTAAAACTAAATGGACAGAGTCTCCCAGTGGACTAAGATAAATAAAATACTGTTTTCATGTCACCCTCTTTACCAAACAAATGAATGTAGACTAATCTTGAAATGCGTAGGCCCATGGACTTCCTATAGTGAGTAGGATAGCCTAAGAGGCCAGAGGCGGTGAGGCTATAGCGTACGACAGTCTCCACATCAATAGTTATTGATCCTTCAAAACACATTAAAACCAGATAAGAGCCATACAGTACACAAATACAATGTTCTTAGATCTTGCAATAGCCCTTCACATATTGCCCCCAACAAAATCCCTTCACATAACAACAGACCGTTCCCCTAACTGCCTGAGGGTCACTAAGTTTTCCTCATTCCTAACAACAGTGTCAAACTCAAACAAACGTTTTAAAAAGGCTGAATTTGTGCTACCTCCATCCATCATAGTCCATAACACTTATACAATCACTACAGGCTTTTGCTCCTGGTCTCCAAATGACGCCCAAGTAGCCAGTTTATCTCTCCGTCATCAATTAAAGTCAAGCGCTTGAGGGATAGACTTTACCCGGCAAGGCGGTCCAGGGCGGGGATCATCAGCTCACACAGCCAATCAGCGCAGGCTTCACTGGCAGTAGTGAGAGTTGTAAAGCAGACATGACATATACTGACACATCCGCTGTTGATTAGACCAGAGGCTGTTTCACCGCAATTAAATTACATCAGGAGAAGATCGAGAGAAAAGAGCAGAGGGGACAACCCAATCAATACCTGGAGAGTTTTCATTGTTGAGGGGTTCTGTATCTGCGGGCCGCACTACTTTCGAGAGTGGGTTGAGAGAATATCCTAATAAAACTTGCGTTGTGATAAAAGTTGGTTTTGCGTAAATGTCATCATGGCGCTGGGCCGCCCCTCTTTCTCCATCAACGACATCCTCACCCGGGGTGACACACGAGACAACATTCAAATTTCACGGGATCTGACAGATCTATGCGCGTTAAAACTGGCCACCATAAACCAGGATCAGCCAACCGAGAGCAGAGATGGGACCTCGAGGGGCCCCGGTTCATCCACGTCGGACTGCAGTGAGGAACACAAACGGGATGAGATGGAGATGATACACATCCGCCAAGGAAATATTCGTTCCTCTCCCGGTTTGGGCGACATCAGGAACCCCACGTCTGAGGCCGGTAGTGAAGAGTCCACTGGAGAAGAGACGGAATACATGTCATGCAGAAAAGGTACGTCACCGTCTCAGTCTGTTTATAAGATTATTGATATCGACCAGGAATCTAAATGCAATCATGACATAGGTTTGTTGATGGAATGCGATTATGCTGATCAATAGGCTACTGTAGACTATAACGCTTTGTCTCATAAAACCATAGTCATAAACAGTGAGCAAACTGTCTATGTCGGCCGACAGTGAACAGAATAAATTATGCTTTGAACAAACTAAATTCCATATATAGTGAAAAATGTCCGTTCTGTTTGGTTATTTCCAGGCCTACATTTGATATGGCTTTCGATTTGTATTTTAAAACCACCGACGAAATAGGCTGTATATAATAGGAATCGTGCTTAATAATCACATGATTACGAGTAAAATTATAACCCTACTTACTGGCTTTGAACTTGTAATTTATTGAGTAATAAACATCAGTGTAAGTAATTGTGGACATGTTTACCAGAAAGACGTAATGTGGAAACACGCTGTGTTGGAGCGACATTGACGAGCATACGTTGTTGGTATTTGAAGCATAAAGAGGTCGCCTGTTTGCCAAATAACAACAAGGCATTTTTCCTCCAATACAGACATAAACAACAAACAACTACCCAGTCTGGATCAAGACAAACAGAGGGAGGAAGAGGAGGAGAGGGAAAGTAGTTACAGCACCGTAGGCCAACCCATATCTGGTAACAAGAAGCGCTCCCGTGCGGCCTTCTCCCACGCGCAGATCTACGAGCTAGAGCGCCGGTTTAACGTGCAGCGCTACCTGTCTGGTCCTGAACGGGCGGGCCTGGCGGGCGCCCTGAAGCTCACGGAAACCCAGGTGAAAATCTGGTTCCAGAACCGGAGATATAAGACCAAACGGCGGCAGATGGCGGCCGAACTAGCCTCCCGTAACTACTCTACACCAGCCACACTAGCTAAGAAAGTGGCGGTGAAGGTCCTGGTTCGAGACGATCAAAGACAGTACGGTGAGGATGACCTGTCCAGTCCGCCAGCTATGCCTCTCTACCCGGCCTACCAATATGGATACTACCCCTACATGTACTGCTTCCAGCCATGGCTCTCTAGCAATGCACTTTGTGGGGGCATGCATTGACACAATGGCGTAGCCAGGCCTCAAAAACATGACATTAATTAACTTTATGGATTTAGGCCTACTAGAAGAAGACAACGACACTGGGTCGACATTTCTACATGCGTTTCTGTGTAAATACTTTCTTTATTCTCTCGTGGAGAGTAAGATCATTTCGACCCACAGTGAGCCTTTTTGATGCTGTAGCCTACACCTGCAAGGACAATCCTATCGACATCCCTCAGACAACATTGAGGATACAGATAAATGAAATACACGTCCTGAATAACGTAGAAGGCCTAGATAATAATATTGAAATTATTACGCAGGAATGTATAGACAAATAATAACTCAATAAAGCTTTAAAACAATTTGGGAATTCTAGTGGTTAGAGCGTTGGACTAGAAAACCGAAAGGTTGCAAGTTCAAACCCCCGAGCTGACAAGGTACAAATCTGTCGTCCTGCCCCTGAACAGGCAGTTAACCCACTGTTCCTAGGCCTTCATTGAAAATAAGATTTTTTTCTTAACGGACTTGCCTAGTTAAATAAAAGTAAAATTAAAATAAAAAATATCCTCATTTAATTTATTTACACACACAAAAAAATATAACTCTTATTATAAAACAGGAGGAATGTAGGATTAAGGATTATGAAACAATATAGGCTAATATCAAGTGCTAAAATCGAAATGAAAACCAATTTACATTTCTAAAATGTTAATACACTTTTGACAGAATTTTCGATCTAAGCCTTGAACTTTAAAATAACTTTTCACATTCGGATACATGCAGTAGATTCGTTATAACAAATATCCTGGTAAACTAAAGTTGTTTTTCTCCGATTCAAGCCAACAGCCATCTTCATTATGAAATTCGAATCAGCAAAAAACATGGATATCGAGGTATTATATTCGTGCCTGTTAAACATTGAACCCACAAGGACAGAAATGTGTAGCCCTCAACAAGATGATCCAAAAGACTTTGCACCGATGAGGACGTGATGAGTGTGAATATAGATGTTAATATTATGGTCGAAATCTTGAAGCCTGAAGCCTACAAGTTAAAGTAACGACATCTAACAACAGACAATCTAAAAATGCTGGTTTGAAAATAATCAACTTTTATAATTGAATATGAGGCTTAGAATGTAAATGTAATTTATTATGAACTATCTAATTAGGCAAGTTTATATTTTATTAATTTAAATTCTAGAAGATTTCACGTTTTCAAAATGTTGAGCCAAAATAATTCATGTAAATACGGTACCTGCTGCTTACACTGCCCCGATTTGTTTTGTGGTTCAAGTGTGCAAATATGGCTTCTACCTTCTCCAAGGGATTTTCCAAACAGATCTCTGATAGTATTGACATTATGGACCATAAATAGTGACCGTGGTTGAATGGTAAATCAATGTCATATTAATAGTAGGCTTATAGGCCTACCTGTAATTCCTATACGGATATATTTCCCTATTCACTAATTGATAATACAGATACAACCAATCGTAATAAAATCATAATTGTTCATCATTTAGATACATATTCAAATGTACAATTTGAGTAGCAAAAATGCAAACCACCCTAAACATAGGCTACATTTACTAACTTTAATCCTGACCTAATACACCTTGATAAAAAAAGTTAAATAAAAAAACGTGTAAATGTTCAGGAATTTAAAACGTGAAATATACACGAAAGGCAAAACGTGTTAAGCACACATGTTTACATTTTACGTTTTAGTCATTTATCAGACGCTCTTATCCAGTGCCAATCACAATATACAACACGTGTTGTATGCGGAGCATGTGACAAATACATTTAGATTTGATTTGATTTTAAGCTAGTTCTGCAGCTGTATGAGTCTGAGAGGTCAAATAAAATAACAAGTAAAATAGCCCCCTATGGTTTCTGGTCACATGTTCCCGAATGGCTAAAAAATCACAACACTAATCTTAAAATAACATAACAAATAGCAGAGTTGGGAGATTTGGAAAGCCATAGTCAATCAATCAACAATATAATAATACTTTTAGTACAAATATGTATTTTTAACTCGCAATCTGTAGATACTATGCGATTAGACAGGTTCAGAATTTATGTGAAACATCACTGCACAGTTGAAAAATATATGTCACATGGAAATCATGAGTGGGCAGTGTACAGAAAGGAGAGGGGGATGGTCTAAGAGTAGTTGAGGGGTGGATTTAAATGTTGTATAATAGTTTTGACTGAAAAACACCATGTACAGTGAATTCAAGTATTCAGACCCCTTGACTTATACCACATTTTGTTACATTACAGCTTTACAAAAAAAAAAAACGTCTCTCATCAATCTACACACAATACCCCATAATGGCAAAGCAAATACAGGTTTTTAGATTTTTTTTTTAAATGTATAAAATAAAAAAAACAGACTCCTGCGTTGTCTTGGCTGTGTGTTTAGGGTCGTTCTCCCGTTGGAAGGGGAACCTTCACCCCAGTCTGAGGTCCTGAGCGCTCTGGAGCAGGTTTTCATCAAGGATCTCTCTCTGTACTTTGCTCTGTTCATCTTTCCCTGGATCCTGACTAGTCTCCAGTCCCTGCCAATGAAATCATTCCCACAGTATGATACCCCATAATGACAAAGCGAAAAGAGGTTTTCAGACATTTTTGCAAATGTATTAAAAATTAAAAACAGAAATACCTTTTTTACATAAGTATTCAGACCCTTTGCTATGAGACTTGAAATTGAGCTCAAGTGCATCCTGTTTCCATTGATCATCCTTGAGATGTTTCTACAACTTGATTGGAGTCCACCTGTGGTAAATTAAATTGACTGGGCATGATTTGGAAAGGCACACACCTGTCTATACAAAGTCCCACAGTTGATAGTGCATGTCAGAGCAAAAACCAAGACATGAGGTCGAAGGAATTGTCTGTAGAGCTTTGAGACCGGATTATGTCAAGGCACAGATCTGGGGAAGGGTACCAAAAAATATCTGCAGCATTGAAGGCCCCCAAGAAGACAGTGGCCTCCATCATTCTTAAATGCAAGATGTTTGGAACCACCAAGACTTTTCCTAGAGCAAGCCGGCCCGGGCCAAACTGAGCAATCGGGGGAGAAGGGCCTTGGTCAGCGAGGTGACCAAGAACCTCATGGTCACTCTGACAGAGCTCTAAGGTTCCTATGGGGAGAATGGAGAACCTTCCAGAAAGAAAACCATCTCTGCATAACTCTACCAATCAGGCCTTTATGGTAGAGTGGCCAGACGGAAGCAACTTCTCAGTAAATGGCACATGACAGCCCACTTGGAGTTTGCCAAAAGGCACCTAAAGACTCTCAGACCATGAGAAACAAGATTCTCTGGTCTGATGAAACCAAGATTGAACTCTTTGGCCTGAATGTCAATCATTGTGTCTGGTAGAAACCTGGCACCATCCTTACGGTTAAGCATAGTGGTGGCAGCATCATACTGTGGGGATGCTTTTCAGCGGCAGGGACTGGGAGACTAGTTAGGATCGAGGCAAAGATTAACGGAGCAAAGGACAGAGAGGTCCTTGATAAAAATCTGCTCCATAGCGCTCAGGACCTCAGATCTGGGCTAACATTTTTCTTCCAACAGGACAATGACCCTAATCACACAGCCAAGACAATGTAGGAGTGGCTTTGGGACAAGTCTCTGAATGTCCTTTAGTGACCCAGCCAGAGCCTGGACTTGAACCCAATCAAACATTTCTGTAGAGACCTGAAAATATCTGTGCAGCGATGCTCCACATCAAACCTGACAGAGCTGGAGGTCTGCAGAGAAGAATAGGAGGAACTCTCCAAATAAAGGTGTGCCAAGTTTTTAGCATTACAGACTCACAGCTGTAATCACTGCCAAAGGTACTTCAACAAAGTAAGTAAAGGGTCTGAATACTTATGTAAATGTAATATTTCAGCTTTTATTTTTATAAAATTCGCAAAAATGTCTAAAAACCTGTTTTTGCTTTGTCATTATGGGGTATTGTGTGTTGATTGATGAAGAAAAAAAAATATTTTATGAATTTTAAAATAACGTAATAAAATGTGGAAAAAGTCAAGGGGTCTGAATACTTTCCAAAGGCACTGTATAATAATAAATAAATAGTTACAATAAAATAACAAAGACCCCTCTACCCATAAGTGAAAACTTCATTGAATTGTCATGCTAATTTTGGGTGTGTAGCCATATAGAGTGCTGTTTAATTTGATAAACACCATCCCATACCATTAATCCTTAAATTCTATGGTTATGAATGTGTTTACTGCTGTTGTGAATCCCTTGCTCTGGCCCAGATGCTTGAGTCAGATGGAGCAAGTTGATGTTGCACCATACAGCCTCTCCTCAGGACAGAACCACATTTATCATCATGCTATGCTGAAAAGACTGTGCAGACTAAACCCTCACCTCACTGTAAAATACCCTGCCTAGGAGTTAGCTGCTGCAGTTTAACCAAATATAAATATCTATGTTGGATGGAGTTAAGTGGCAATGGAATATCTGGTGGGGGAGAGAAAATGGAATGAGGAATGCTGAAAGCGACATTAGGCCAATTCAAAATGGGAACTTTGTAAAGCATGTACACACACACACACACACACACACACACACACACACACACACACACACACACACACACACACACACACACACACACACACACACACACACGATAACATACCCACTACACACACGTACACATGGATTTTGTGTTGTAGATATGTGGTAGTAGAGTAGTGGTCTGAGGGTATATACTTAATGTGCTGAGAAATCTCTTGTGAAATGTATTGTAATGTTTTTACAATTGTATAGAACTGCCTTAAGTTTATTGGAACCCAGGAAGTTTAGCTGCTGCCTTGGCAGCATCTAATGGGGATCCTTAATAATATATATATATATATACAAACTCTACATAGGGTTTTGTATCACTCTCATAACATAATTGATGAGTGCATGGGCTGTAGGCTAAATTATTGCATTTTCAATGCACATTTAGAGGTTTGCATTAAAAAGCCTGAAACAAACACAGATTTCCTGAGTTGGCAGTTATCCAGTTTAGTCAGGTTTTAGAGTGCTTCTCACACCTCATGCTATGTCTGCTACTTGAGTAGAACACGATTCACTTCTCTCGTAGCTGATGTGTGGTCAAAAATGGGGCACAAAATGGCTGCCGTGGCATCACTTAGTTAGGTGCTATATCAGTACTATTTGACACGTTTTTTTCTCCCTAACCACATAAATAAAGTATTCATCATTAATATTCCAATGCATTATCGTAGTGGTAGTATTGCAGCTGTAGTGAAAGACTCCAACACCATGTCTGCCTACCTACACGTTACACACCACCTAGGCCTCCAACCTGTTTGTCAGACAGAGTTTCTCCTTGGACGTGACTGACAGCTGCCCAAGCTTCATTCATCTCTCTCAGATCAGACTAATCACTCTAAGCTATCGCATGTGGCTGGCATTGCACACACATGGTTCTCGGAAAAAGAGATAACACAACTCCTTGTGACTGACGAACCATGACTAACGAGCCCATCCATCATTATTATCTACTGACATTTCCAGGGAGGTTACATTCATGTGACTAGTAACATGGGTGACTAGAGTTATCATGACAGAATTGACAACATCCTTGTCAACTTGGAATGTTAAAGACAAAGATCATATCTCTGGGTAGCTATATTTATGTGGCTAAAACACATTGAAGACAAGAGCTCGTCAGTTAAATGGCATGTATTATTAAATTATTATTATTATTGTAGGGTCCCTGTAAGCATAGTGTAAAAAATACAAGATGTCTGGACCACTATGGCACAGGAGAGTACTTGCTTTTCGGTTGATCTCCGGTCTTGGAGACCTAATGGGTGTGCAGGTTTTGGTTCCAGCCAGCACTAACATACCTGATCCTGGTCATGGTCCCAACTCCCAACTGAAGACCATGATTAGAGGATTGTTGAGGTGTGTTAGTGCTATTCGCACCTTGGAACAAAAGGCTGCACATGTACTAGCTGTCCAGGACTGAAGTTAGAGATCAGTGGTCTAGACCCTACAGCTCCTTTTGGTGCTGGACAGGTGAGAGAAGACCTGGGACAGCAATCTAACTTTGTGTTTATGTATAAATATACACTACATGACCAAACGTATGTGGACACCTGCTCATCAAACATATAATTCCAAAATCATGGGCATTAATATGAAGTTTGTCCCCCCTTTGCTGCTATAACATCCTCCACTCTTCTGGGAAGGCTTTCCACTAGATGTTGGAACATTGCTGCTATAACAGCCTCCACTCTTCTGGGAAGGCTTTCCACTAGATGTTGGAACATTGCTGCTATAACATCCTCCACTCTTCTGGGAAGGCTTTCCAGTAGATGTTGGAACATTGCTGCTATAACAGCCTCCACTCTTCTGGGAAGTCTTTCCACTAGATGTTGGAACATTGCTGCTATAACAGCCTCCACTCTTCTGGGAAGTCTTTCCACTAGATGTTGGAACATTGCTGCTATAACAGCCTCCACTCTTCTGGGAAGTCTTTCCACTAGATGTTGGAACATTGCTGCTATAACAGCCTCCACTCTTCTGGGAAGTCTTTCCACTAGATGTTGGAACATTGCTGCTATAACAGCCTCCACTCTTCTGGGAAGGCTTTCCACTAGATGTTGGAACATTGCTGCTATAACAGCCTCCACTCTTCTGGGAAGGCTTTCCACTAGATGTTGGAACATTGCTGTGGGGACTTGATTCCATTCAGCCACAGGAGCATTAGTGAGGTCGGGCACTGATGTTGGGCGATTAGGTCTGGCTCGCAGTTGGCGTTCCATTCATCCCAAAGCTGTTTGATGGAGTTGAGGTCAGGGCTCTGTGCAGGCCAGTGAAGTTCTTCCACAAAGATCTCGACAAACCATTTCTGTATGGACCTCGCTTTGTGTACAGGCGCATTGTCATGCTGAAACAGGAAAGGGCCTTCTCCAAACTCTAGCCACAAAGTTGGAAGCATGGAATTGTATAGAATGTCATTGTATGCTGTAGCGTAAAGATTTCCCTTTACTGGAACTAAGGGGCATAGCCCGAACCACTAAAAACAGCACCAGACCATTATTCATCCTCCTCCAAACTTTACAGCTGGCACTATGCATTCAGGCAGGTAGCATTCTCCTGGCATCATACATTATACTGCCAATGTTTGTCTATGAAGATTGCATGGCCATGTGCTCGACTTTATACACCTGTCAGCAACAGGTGTGGGTGTAATAGCCAAATCCACACATTTTAAGGGGTGTCCACATAATGTTATCCGTCACATGCTTCATAAACAACAGGTGTAGACTAACAGTGAAAATCATTGGCCCTTCATAACAACAGAGAGAGAAAAAATAGAGAAGAAAAAAATAGAAGAAAGAAAAATAAGAGGAATGAGTAACGATAACTTAGCTATATACACAGGGTACAAGTACCAAGTTCATGCAGGGGTACAAGGTCATTGAAGTAGATATGTACATACAGTATACAATGAATTCAGAAAGTGTTCAGAACCCTTAGCTTTTTACACATTTTATTATGTTAATGCATTAATTTAAAATGGATTAAATAGTTTTTCCCCACTCATCAATCTACACACAATACCCCATAATGACATTGCAATACCCCATAATGACATTGCAATACCCCATAATGACAACGCAAAACCCCACAATATCATCACAATACCCCATAATGACATTACAATACCCCATAATGACATTGCAATACCCCATAATGACATCGCAAAACCCCACAATAACATCACAATACCCCACAATAACATCACAATACCCCACAATGACATTACAATACCCCATAATGACATTACAATACCCCATAATGACATCACAATACCCCATAATGACATCGCAAAACCCCACAATAACATCACAATACCCCATAATGACATTACAATACCCCATAATGAAATTACAATACCCCATGAAGACATCACAAAACCGCATAATGACAAAGCAAAAACAGGTTTTTAGAATTTTAGCAATTTTTTGGCAAATATTCAGACCCTTCACTCAGTACTTTGTTGAAGCATCTTTTGCATCGATTACTGCATCGAGTCTTCTTGTGTATGATGCTACAAGCTTGGCACAACTTTATTTGGGGAGTTTCTCCTAATTATTCTCTGCAGATCCTCTCAAGCTCTGTCAGGTTGGATGGGGAGCGTTGCTGCACAGCTATTTTCAGGCCTCTGCATAGATGTTCGATTGGGTTTGATTCCAGGCTCTGTCTGGACCACTCAAGGACATTCAGAGACTTGTGTGCTTAGGGTCATTGTTCTGTTGGAAGGTGAACCTTCATTACAGTCTGAGGTCCTGAGTGCTCTGGATCAGGTTTTCGTCAAGGATCTCTGCCCCACAGCATGATGCTGCCACCACCATGCTTCACCGTGGGGATGGTGACAGGTTTCCTCCAGACTTGATGCTTGGGATTCAGGTCAAAGAGCTCAATCTTGGTTTCATCAGACCAGAGAATCTTGTTTCTCATGGCCTGAGAGTCTTTAGGTGCCTTTTGAAAAACTCCAAGCTGGCTGTCATGTACCTTTTACTGAGGAGTGACTTCCGTCTGACCACTCTACCATAAAGGCCTGATAGGTAGAGTGCTGCAGAGATGGTTGTCCTTCTGGAAATTTCTCTATTCTCCACAGAGGAACTCTGGAGCTCTGTCAGTGGGACCATTGGGAAATTGGTCACCTGCCTGACCAAGGCCCTTGTTGCCTGATTGCTCAGTTTGGCCGGGCGGCCAGCTCGAGGAAGAGTCTTGGTGGTTCCAAAGTTCTTCCATTTAAGAATGATGGAGGCCATTGTTTTCTTGGAGACCTTCAATGCTGCATAAATGTTTCGGTACCCTTCCCCAAATCTGTGTCTCCTGTCTTGGAGCTCTACGGACAATTCCTTCGACCTCATAGCTTGGTTTTTGCTCTGACATGCACTGTCAACTGTGGGACCTTATAGACAGGTGTGTGCCTTTCCAAATCAGGTCCAATCAATTGAATTTACCACAGGTGGACTCCAATCAAGTTGTAGAAACATCTCAAGGATGATCAATGGAAACAGGTTGCACCTGAGCTCAATTTCGAGTCTCGTAGAAAACTATTACTGTATGTAAATAAGGTATTTCTGTTTTATATGTTTAATACACAGCTCACGCCTGGGTTTCCCTTTGTAATCCATGATAGTTTGGAAGCACTGCCACATACGACGAGCATCAGATCCAATGTAGTAAGATTCGATCTTGGTCCTGTACTAAAACATTGCCTGTTTAATGGTTTGTTGGAGGGCATAGAGGGATTTCTTACAAGCGTCCGGCTCATTGAAAGCGAAAGCTCTAGCGGAGGCTGCTTGTAATCCATGGCTTCTGGTTGGGGTATGTATGTACGGTCACTGTGGGGACGACATCATCAATGCAGTTATTAATGCAGCCGGTGACTGATGTGGTAAACTCCTCAATGCCATCGGATGAACCACGGACCATATTCCTGTGCTAGCGAAACAGTCCTGTGGTTTAGCATCCGTTTCATCGGACCACTTCCATATTAACCTCTCTGGGAGCGTTCGGGACGTGAGTGTCCCACCTCGTCAACAGCCAGTGAAATTGCATGGCGCCAAATTCAAACAACAGAAATCTCATTATTAAAATTCCTCAAACATACAAGTATTATACACCATTTTAAAGATAAACTTCTTGTTAATCCAGTTACAGTGTCCGCTTTCAAAAAGTATTTATGGCGAAAGCACACCATGCGATTATGTTAGCTCAGCGCCTAGCCACAGAAAACCATACAACCATTTTCCAACCAAGGGAGAGGTGTCACAAAAGTCAGAAATAGCGTTAAAATGAATCACTTACCTTTGATCATCTTCATCTGATGGCACTCCCAGGTCTCCATGTTAAACAATAAATGTTTGTTTTGTTCGATAAAGTTCATCTTTATGTCCAAATACCTCCTTTTTGTTTGCGTGTTTAGTCCAGTAATCCAAATGCACAAAGCACACTCACAAAGTCCAGACGAAAAGTCAAAAAAGTTCCATTAAAGTACATAGAAACATGTCAAACAATGTTTCTAATCCACCCTTATGGTGTTTTTATCATAAATATTAAATAATGTTTCAACCGGACAATACTGTTTTCATTAGAAAGGAAAGGGAACGGAGCTCGCGCTCACTGCCACGCGCGAGACTAAACTAAAGACTTTCATCCTGACCACTTGTTGAAACAGCTCTTATTCACTCCCCTTTCACAATAGAAGCCTGAAACAACTTTCTAAAGACTGTTGACATCTAGTGGAAGCCTTGGGAAGTGCAATCCGACCTCATAGACACAGTATACTGGATAGGCAATCACTTAAAAAAACTACAAACCTCAGATTTCCCACTTCCTGGTTAAATATTTCTCAGGTTTTTGCCTGCCATATGAGTTCTGTTATAATAACAGATGTTATTTTAACAGTGTTGGAAACTTCAGAGTGTTTTCTATCCAAATTATTGTATGCGTTATATGCATTAGTAACAGGCAATTTACTCTGGGAATGCTTTTCACCCAAACTTCCCAATGCTGCTGGCATCACTGGTACTTCCTTCTAGAGTTTTTGCTTCTAAGCAGGTATCAGGAGGATATAGTTATGGAGAGCTTTCTATGCGTCTCTGTGTGTGGAGTAAAAGTGAACCCTAGTTGTACAGGTGACATGTGTGGTCTACAGCTTATCATGAGCTATTCTAATTCAGGCGAGCAGAACCTTGCGATTGCCATAATATTAAAGGTCACGCACTAGCTGATGTTAACAAAGAGATACACCCCCTCCACTAAGCTTCCCAGGCGCAGCTGTTCTGTCCTGTCGATGTATAGAAAAAACTGCAAGATTTATATTCAACCTGTTTTAACAAAATGCCTGGACAGAATGTACCTGATCTTAGCTAAATTAAATGACAATGATTTAAAGTTGATAGATTTGTCATCTGTAGTGGAAACACTAATCCATTGTTGTCTTAAAAGTCTTTGCTGCAGTCGCTCAGCTCTGAGCTTTTTGAAATGTACAGAGGGGGAGACAGATACGATGAAACCCCCACCCAGTCAGCACACACACACACAGACAAAACACATGCAGGGACGTGCGTACGCACACACACACTGTCTGCAGTCTCTGCTACGCTACAATGCTTGTGTAAGAGCTAGGCTCAGAGATCTCACACTGTTCCCAAGCTGTAATTACACTAGCATTTCCTGTAAATATTTTGCAACAGTAATTATTTTCTCTTTGAAACTGCAGTAGATGATCTGTATACAATGGCTGTCAGCACTTCTACTGCTCACTGACTGTCAATGGATACTTCCATTACAAACCTCACATGACACTGATGCTGAGTGAGGATGGAACAACGTAAATCTGTCCAAAGAGATTTAACTAGGTCTACTAAAGGTGGAGTGTGTGTGTGTTGTTTAAAGCTGAAAAGGGTGGTGTGTGTGTGTGTGTGTGTGTGTGTGTGTGTGTGTGTGTGTGTGTGTGTGTGTGTGCGTGTGTGTGTGTGCGTGTGCATGCATGCCTGTAGGCGTTAATGTGTTGTCCCACGGCAGACTTGGGTCAGGACTCAGGAAGGAGACAGGTCATGGTTAATAGCGTTGTTTAAAAGACAGAGCTGCTTCCCCCCTGACCCTGTCTCCCCTGCCGCATTATGGCTCCTCACACACACACACACACACACACACACACACACACACACACACACACACACACACACACACACACACACACACACACACACACACACACACACACACACACACACACACACACACACACACACACACACACACACACACACACACAGGGCCAATATTCCCACTCAGGACTGCTCTGCTGTGTTCCAGAAACTATTAGCTGATAGCATCACTGCATGTAGGAATGTAAACATTGACAGTAAAACCATAAGAGATCTTACTCCCCCCTGGGTGTGTTGTATCCATCACAGACAACCACACTTTCCCCCCGACAATGACTTTCTTTCATATTTCACATACTAAATGGATGGTTCATTGAATGTTTTCTCACGATACACAATTTCCTCTAATTCTTAATTGGTGGCAGCAGTGAGATTTTATTTTATGCTGTTGGATAACAATTTAGATTTAAACATATCCTTTAGATTGTATTCCAAACTGACTGTACTCCATACTCGCTACTCCCCAGCAAGCACTTTTGACCCAGGAACATTTTCCTCAATGCGGCTTTGATTGAATTCACACATTGTGTTTTAAATAAGTTTGAAGGATTTATCCTTCTCAAACTAACTTGTTCTGATTTCCTGTCATTCGGAAGTTTGAAATGTCACTCCCCTTCTACTTAAACCTGAAATTCTACTATGCTTGCACCCATAGTGCTGGAAGTAACAGCAGTGAATGACAGTTCAGTTATGTATGTATGTGTGTGTGTGTGTGTGTGTGTGTGTGTGTGTGTGTGTGTGTGTGTCCCAAAGCACTGGGAGGGGTCATAGCGAGGGTCAGTCGAGGTGACCCCGCCCAGGGATGGAGAGAACAGGGTTATTCAGGATCGCTAGAAAGGCCATAGTGAGTGAGTGGAGTCCATTAGATGATGAGGAAGTATGCATCATCAGGTAGATAGACACTATAGGATGCACTAGACTGGACAGACAGACTTTTGCTCAGTCTGATAACAACAGCAACCACTTTTTTTGTAGATCTGAAAGAGCTTGAGTTGTGCAGTTGATCTTGGTACAAAACCCAGAGGTATTACCTAATTATACTTTTTCTTGACCGTTTACTTGTTCGTTAAAGGCCCAGTGCAGTGAAAAATGTGATTTTATTCTGTGTGTATTTTATTTATAATTTCACACTATGTTTTAATAATACTGTGAAATTGTGAAATTGTAAAAATGATAATAATGCCATATTAGTGTAAGAGCTGTTTGAAAACACCGCCTGAATTATCAGCCTGTTTTGGTAGTTTTCAGTTTTCCTCTCCCCACTTAGACCACTTCAAGACAGTCATAGCTGAATTGGAGATTAAAAGAATATGTAGAAGAATATCCCGGGTTGCGCAGTGGTTAAGGGCGCTGTACTCCAGCACCCGCTGTGCCATCAGAGACTCTGGGTTCGCACCCAGGCTCTGTCGTAACCGGCTGCGACCGGGAGGTCCTTGGGGCAACGCACAATTGGCCTAGCATCATCCGGGTAAGGGAGGGCTTGGCCGGTAGGGATGTCCTTGTCTCATCGCGCACCAGCGACTCCTGTGGCGGGCCAGGCGCAGTGCGTGCTAACCAAGGTTGCCAGATGCACAGTGTTTCCTCTGACACATTGGTGCGAATGGCTTCCGGTTTGGATGCGCGCTGTGTTAAGAAGCAGTGTGGCTTGGTTGGGTCTTGGTTGGGTCTCTCCCGAGCCCGTACGGGAGTTGTAGCGATGAGACAAGATAGTAGCTACTAAAAAACAATTGGATACCATGAAATTGTGGAGAAAAAGGGTTTTAAAAAAATGTAAAGAACAAAAAAAAAATATGTAACGGATCTCTTCTGAGGAGGAGTAGCGAGAAGGATCGGAGGACCGTGGTAAGTGTCCATAATGTTTAATCAAACACAACAGAATACTGGAACAAAACAATAAACGTGAATAAACGAAACAGTCCAGTGTGGTAACAAACACTGACACGGAAGACAAACACCCACAACTCAAAAGTGAAACCAGGCTACCTAAGTATGATTCTCAAGGGACAAGGATTGACAGCTGCCTCTGATTGAGAACCATACTAGGCCGAACACAGAAATCCCAAATGAGAGAAAAACGAACATAGACAACCCACCCAACTCACGCCCTGACCAACTAAAACAAAGACATAACAAAGGAACTAAGGTCAGTACGTGACAGTACCTCGGACTGGGGACCCTAGCAATGGGTCCGGAATGGATGGGAGATTCCGGCAGCGCTGGACAAGCGGGAGACTCCGGCAGCTCCAGAGTGAAGGGCGATTCCGGCATCGCCCGGCGTGACAGGCGGCTCTGGCAGCTCCTGGCTGACTGACGGCTCAGGACAGACTGGTGGCTCTGGCAGCTCAGGACGAACTGGCGGCTCTGGCAGCTCAGGACAGACTGGCGGCTCTGGCAGCTCAGGACAGACGGGAGACTCTGGCAGTGCTGGGCAGGAGGAAGGCTCTGGCAGTGCTGGACAGGCGGGAGCACCTGTAGGGAGGAGACGGAGAGACAGCCTGGTGTGGGGGGCTGCCACAGGAGGGCTGGTGCGTGGAGGTGGCACCGGATAGACCGGACCGTGAAGGCGCACTGGAGCTCTTGATCACCTAGCCTGCACAACCTTACCTGGCTGAATGCTCCCCGTAGCCAGGCCAGGGGGTGAGGTGGAATAGCCCGCACTGGGCTGTGCTGGCGAACCGGGGACACCATGCGTAAGGCTGGTGCCTTGTACCCCGGCCCGAGGAGACGCACTGGAGACCAGATGCGCAGAGCCGGCTTCATGGCACCTGGCTCGATGCCCACTCTAGCCCGGCCGATACGCGGAGCTGGGATGCAGCGCACCGGGCTAAGCACGCGTACTGGGGACACCGTGCGCTCCACCGCATAACACGGTGCCTGCCCGGTCACTCTCTGCCTCCTCATACCACCGCCTCTCAGCTTTCGCTGCCTCCAGCTCAGCCTTGGGGCGGCGATATTCTCCAGCCTGTGCCCATGGTCCCTTGCCATCTAGATTCTCCTCCCATGTCCAGGAGTCTAGGTATGGCTGCCTCTCGTCACCACGCTGCTTGGTCCTTTGGTGGTGGGTGTTTCTGTAACGGATCTCGTCCTCCTCTTCTGAGGAGGAGTAGCGAGAAGGATCGGAGGACCAATGTGCAGCGTGTTAAGTGTCCATAATGTTTAATCAAACACAACAGAGCACTGGAACAAAACAATAAACGTGAATAAACTAAACAGTCCCGTGTGGTAACAAACACTGACACGGAAGACAAAACACCCACAACTCAAAAGTGAAACCAGGCTACCTAAGTATGATTCTCAATCAGGGACAACGATTGACAGCTGCCTCTGATTGAGAACCATACTAGGCCGAACACAGAAATCCCAAATGAGAGAAAAACGAACATAGACAACCCACCCAACTCACGCCCTGACCAACTAAAACAAAGACATAACAAAGGAACTAAGGTCAGAACGTGACAGAATAAGCACTTTTTGAATCTTTAATTTTTTTTAAATTGAAAACAATCATAGTAAGGTATGTAATTGTTATCCAGAAATGATTTGATATTAAGATAAAAGCGGATGTATTGGACCTTTAAAGAGCATACAGAAACAAAGTTATAAAATGTAGGCCTATCCCATATTTGCTAAATACGTTGAACATGTTGTTTTGTAGTCCACGTTGTTCTAAGTAATTGCATGGCTTCAATAGGGAAATGCATTGTTAAACATAACGTTTGGCTCGGCCTACTGTAAATCAAATAAAGGTGTATTGGTTGTGTACACAGTTTAGCAGATGTTATAATGGTTGCAGCGAAATGCTTGTATTACATGTCAAACAAGTTAACTAATAATAATAAGAACAAGAAATCACAAATGTCAGGATGAAACCAGTTACAACCCAAAGCACACCAGTTATCCAATATATATATATATGTGTATCCAATAAATATATGTGTATACTCCAAAAAGATATACTACGAATTATATGTACAGTACAGCAGTAGATATAATAGAGTGAGCTATGTCAAGAATCCAGTATATAAATACAGGTGGTGTATATAAACAGTTTAACAATAATACAGTATATGAATACACAGTGTGAAAAACTGTATAAAAGATAAGTTCCAGAGTTGAATGTATATTCATATATATACATGGGACAGCAGCATTGGATGTGTGTGCGTGTGTATATGTGAGTGCGGAGTGTGCGAGTGTCCGCTTGTGTGTTATAATAATAACAATAATACATACTACTTTTCACAACACCCAAAATCACTTTACATACACATGAAGATATGCAGGATAAAAATCTATAACCACATATTAAATAAGTAAGAGGCGTTATAGAGGCCGGTATGTGGAATACCTGATGAGACTATGTCGGCGAGTGGATAAACCGCCTCTACCCTCCGTTTTATTGGCGAACGTGCAATCACTGGAGAATAAACTGGACGAGCTTCGTTAAAGACTATCGTATCAACGTGATCTGAAGAACTGTAATGTCCTATGTTTCTCCAAGACGTGGCTGAAGAAGGACAGGGGAAATATGAATATACTGCACATCTAGCTGGTTTTTCTATACATCAGCAGGACAGAATGGCAGCGTCAGGTAAACTGAAGGAGGGTTGTGTGTGTCTCTTTGTCAACAACAGCTGGTGCGTGATCTCTAATATTAAGGAAGTCTTGAGATTCTGCTCGTCTGAGTTACCTCATGACAATCTGTAGACCATACAATTTACCAAGAGAGTTTTCATCTACAGTGAGCTCCAAAAGTATTGGACAGTGACACATTTGATTTTAATGCAGGAAAACTGAAATTCATCTTACCTCATTTCTACCAGGATGTCACCTAGAGACGGAAAAGTCTAGATCACCTTTACTCCACACACAGAGACTCATACAAAACTCTCCCTTGCCCTCCATTTGGAAAATATGACGACAACTCTATCTTCCTTCCAAACAGGAAGTAGCAGTGACGTGATCAATAGAGAAGGGGTCAGATGAAGTGGATGCTAAGTTACATGACTGTTTCGCTATCACAGACCGGAATATGTTCCGGGATTCATCCGATGGCATTGAGGAGTTTATGACATCAGTCCCCGGCTTCATTGACCATACGTACATATACCAACAGGAAGCCATGGATTGCAGGCAACATCCTTATTGAGCTAAGGGCTAGAGCTGTCGCTTTCAAAGAGCGGGACACTAATCTGTAATCAACTATCTACATTTACATTTAAGTCATTTAGCAGACGCTCTTATGCAGAGCGACTTACAAATTGGTGAATTCACCTTCTGACATCCAGTGGAACAGCCACTTTACAATAGTGCATCTAAATCATTTAGGGGGGGGGGTGAGAGCTAGCTAGGTACAGCTATTTAACTTTCTAGCACAGTCACTCACTCATTTGTTTGTAAACAATTAACAAGCTAGTTAGCTACCAAATGTTCTTGTCAAACTGCCAACTGAGTAGCAAGCACAAGATCTGCCAAATGACAGTCTAAAAAACACTGGAGGGCAAATCAATCAGATTTGACCGTTCAGACACAAGTCACATGTCCAGGAATTAGATTTAAATCTGATTTTAAACCACCTATATGAAGGTGTTGCTTGAAATATCTGATTCCATGTGCCTTTTGGCTGTTCAGACTGCAGGAAAAAGAACAGATTATAATTAGATATGCAAAAAAATAGGATTTGAGTCACTTCAAACTGCCAGTGTGAACAAGGCTCTGTGGTGTTGTCAGCAAACTGGATGATTGAGCCAAAGGCTGAGCCATGGACATGCCAACCATAGTCAATAAGCAAGATGAAATTCACTATTGATAAGGCATAAAAAAGAGTGAATCATTCTTATCAAATTAAAAACGAAACAACTTGTTTAAAATAGGCTAAATACAGCTACAGACACCATAATTGCTCCTCGTGGACATATAATATCACCGTAACGCAGAACGTGGAGCTTCTTATGCACTTCCAAACTTTTCACAGACGCTGGGCAAAGATCCAATATAAAAATCATTTCCACTCACCTTTCTACTGATCCCAAATATCATGTTTTATAAACATAATGGAAAGATAAACGTGCACGACTCCACCTTATATGAATTTACATCGGGTGCTAGATCCTCGTATATAATCCAAAGAACATAATTAGGACAGCACTCGGGTAAATAAACCTACATTGACATATAAACATAATGGACCCAAACGTACAGATCGTGTTCACGCTTCTCCAGAAATAGCAGACTGTTCCTAAATTCCATTGCATGCGAGCTGGACATTTTCATCATAAAGCTAGGGCGGTGTTTGTTTTTTAATCAAATTAAACGAAAAACAAGCCATTGTTTCAGGAAAATAAGTTCTGAATACAAGGGTCACCAGCATCATCTCATCTCTCTTTTCATGATGGCAAATGGACAGCCTACATGGAGGGGTTTTACGCACGGGCTAAAACAATGTAGGCCTAGATCAAAAGGGATTTCCGCTCATTTTTTTTGCTTAACTTTAATTAAGATTTATTTCAAAGCAGTCTTACGAGTCAAATCCTTTATTGATAAGCTTGACTACTTTGCGAACGCATTGGGCAGGACCTCCCAAAAATGCCTTCATTGAGGGCATATAACGCTTGGTTTTAAATCAAATAAAACCAAATGGAGAAGAAAAACAGTCGTTTTTTATGTTTATTAATGTGAGGGTTACCATCTCCTCTCTTGGGCACTGTGCATTGTGACTGGATAGGTTGCGCTTTCACTCACAAAATCCATGCCGTTACAAACAACCACGTTAACGCTTCGATCACACCGACAGCGTTATGGCATTTTGGTAAATCCAACATATGCACCACACCGAACGCACAAACGCAGCGTTTCATTGGAAATTAATGTAATTATGGTGTACCAAAATGCAATGATGTGGTGTACCAGATTTGGTACACCAGAAGTACATTAATATCCAATTAAACGCTGCGTTTGGTGTGGTGCATAGCAGCGCCATCTGGATATGTTTGCAACAAAAGTTCAACATTCGCCTTCTGCTACCATTTCTGTCAAGCCATCCACACATACAGTTTGACACACACATTCGATAAATTAAACTTACGCAACACACAGAACACACTGCAACGACCTCTGCAATGCAATGCTGTGTTTGCAGCATTCCATTGGAAATGAATGTACTTGTGGTGTACCAAAATGCATTGAACAGAGTCTTTCCCGAATACTGAATGGACAAAGGTAATGTTTGTAAAGCAAGATGGAGGAGAGCCTGTCTCCGCTGAGAGATCACATTTATTTGGGGAGATTGCAAAGTATGACCTTTTCATTCGAGACAGGATGAATATATAGTTTCAGGTGATTATAAAACATGATATGTTTAGTTTATTTTTCCTCAACTTGTTTCTGTAACTTTATTGCAAGTCAAGCTACAGTGCCTTGCGAAAGTATTCGGCCCCCTTGAACTTTGCGACCTTTTGCCACATTTCAGGCTTCAAACATAAAGATATAAAACTGTATTTTTTTGTGAAGAATCAACAACAAGTGGGACACAATCATGAAGTGGAACGACATTTATTGGATATTTCAAACTTTTTTAACAAATCAAAAACTGAAAATTTGGGCGTGCAAAATTATTCAGCCCCCTTAAGTTAATACTTTGTAGCGCCACCTTTTGCTGCGATTACAGCTGTAAGTCGCTTGGGGTATGTCTCTATCAGTTTTGCACATCGAGAGACTGACATTTTTTCCCATTCCTCCTTGCAAAACAGCTCGAGCTCAGTGAGGTTGGATGGAGAGCATTTGTGAACAGCAGTTTTCAGTTCTTTCCACAGATTCTCGATTGGATTCAGGTCTGGACTATGACTTGGCCATTCTAACACCTGGATATGTTTATTTTTTAACCATTCCATTGTAGATTTTGCTTTATGATTTGGATCATTGTCTTGTTGGAAGACAAATCTCCATCCCAGTCTCAGGTCTTTTGCAGACTCCATCAGGTTTTCTTCCAGAATGGTCGTGTATTTGGCTACATCCATCTTCCCATCAATTTTAACCATCTTCCCTGTCCCTGCTGAAGAAAAGCAGGCCCAAACCATGATGCTGCCACCACCATGTTTGACAGTGGGTATGGTGTGTTCAGGGTGATGAGCTGTGTTGCTTTTACACCAAACATAATGTTTTTCATTGTTGCTAAAAAGTTCAATTTTGGTTTCATCTGACCAGAGCACCTTCTTCCACGTTTGGTGTGTCTCCCAGGTGGCTTGTGGCAAACTTTAAACGACACTTTTTATGGATATCTTTAAGAAATGGCTTTCTTCTTGCCACTCTTCCATAAAGGCCAGATTTGTGCAATATACGACTGATTGTTGTCCCATGGACAGAGTCTCCCACCTCAGCTGTAGATCTCTGCAGTTCATCCAGAGTGATCATGGGCCTCTTGGCTGCATCTCTGGTCAGTCTTCTCCTTGTATGAGCTGAAAGTTTAGAGGGACGGCCAGGTCTTGGTAGATTTGCAGTGGTCTGATACTCCTTCCATTTCAATATTATCGCTTGCACAGTGCTCCTTGGGATGTTTAAAGCTTGGGAAATCTTTTTGTATCCAAATCCGGCTTTAAACTTCTTCACAACAGTATCTCGGACCTGCCTGGTGTGTTCCTTGTTCTTCATGATGCTCTCTGCGCTTTTAACGGACCTCTGAGACTATCACAGTGCAGGTGCATTTATACGGAGACTTGATTACACACAGGTGGATTGTATTTATCATCATTAGTCATTTAGGTCAACATTGGATCATTCAGAGATCCTCACTGAACTTCTGGAGAGTTTGCTGCGCTGAAAGTAAAGGGGCTGAATAATTTTGCACGCCCAATTTTTCAGTTTTGATTTGTTAAAAAAGTTTGAAATATCCAATAAATGTCGTTCCACTTCATGATTGTGTCCCACTTGTTGTTGATTCTTCACAAAAAAATACAGTTTTATATCTTTATGTTTGAAGCCTGAAATGTGGCAAAAGGTCACAAAGTTCAAGGGGGCCGAATACTTTCGCAAGGCACTGTAGCTGAAAGCCAGGCTAGGTTGTACTGCAGAGCAGCTAGCGAGCTAAAAGCCAGGCTATGTTGCACTGCAGAGCAGCTAACTAGCTAAAATCCAGGCTAGGTTGCACTGCAGAGCAGCTAGCTAGCTAAAAGCCAGGCTATGTTGCACTGCAGAGCAGCTAGCTAGCTAAAAGCCAGACTAGGTTGAAGATTAAATTGTGGCTAGAGACATCCACCTAACAATTAGCATTAAAAATAACTTCACAAATATAAAAAAAAACAGTCATATATAGTACTTGGCTTAACAGCCCATGTTTATTATTTAACATTACTATTAAAATGGTATTCACTTATAGAAATTGGTAATTGCTTACAAGTTGCTAGCTATCCCATAAAGCCATCACCGAAAACACATATTTTCATCTTCTTCTATGTTTTGGTAACTTCCTGTTCTTCGATGGACTCTGGCTTTACTGAAGACAACTCAAAGTTTTAAAAATATAAAAGTTGCGGTGTCCGTCTCACAACGGAGTCTTGAACCTCAAGGGGGCGTTGCGTTTTCACGCCATTGTGGACATCTCCATTGAAATGCATGACATGCGGTGCAATGTAACAGAGTGCTTATGGGTAATGTGAATGAGGCTTAAGACCTGCTTTTCATTGGTCTTAAATCTCCCAATATGCACCACATGAAATTGCCACTTATTTCAAAAGGACACATCTCAAATATTTCCACTCTTCCCACCTTAGCGCAAGCGAGCTGATATTGACAGGTAAATTGATGAACCTGGTGCATGGGTTGGAAAACGCTAGAGCGCCAGTTTTTACATGCTGAAATTGCAAACTAACTGTGTTAGGTAAATAGCAGCCAGGTCACCTGTGATACAAGTCAGTATTCGACATCCATCCATGTCTGATGATATCGGGAGATGACTTGGAAACCAGCCACCAGGGGCAAAAGAGAGCGCTGTTACCTTCAAGTAAGTTTGGGTTTTGCTAGGTTTACTAACTACGAATACAGCAATAGAAAGTTGTTTTTTATATTTTTGTTTTAAGCCTATCCCAAACCTTAACCCTTACCATAACCATTCAGAGTTAATGTCTAACCATAACCATTCAGAGTTAATGTCTAACCATAACCATTCAGAGTTAATGTCTAACCATAACCATTCAGAGTTAATGCCTAAACATAACCATTCAGAGGTAATAACCAACCATTCAGAGTTAATGTCTAACCATAACCATTCAGAGTTAATGCCTAACCATTCTTAATGTCCATTCAGAGTTAATGTCTAACCAACCATTCAGAGTTAATGCCAACCATAACCATTCAGAGTTAATGCCTAACCATTAACCATTCAGAGTTAATGTCTAACCTTAACCATTCAGAGTTAATGCCTAACCTTAACCATTCAGAGTTAATGTAACCTAACCATTCAGAGTTAATGCCTAACCATTCAGAGTTAATGTCTAACCATAACCATTCAGAGTTAATGCCTAACCTTAACCATTCAGAGTTAATGTCTAACCTTAACCATTCAGAGTTAATGTCTAACCATAACCATTCAGAGTTAATGCCTAACCTTACCATTCAGAGTTAATGTCTAACCATAACCATTCAGAGTTAATGTCTAACCTTAACCATTCAGAGTTAATGT